>NC_139146.1:150491166-150772524 GCF_964270905.1 Leucopleurus acutus | reverse complement strand
GACCTTTTTCAAAGAAACAGATTCAAATTACAATTATCTGGATCTATTCTAGCTCTTAAGGATTTAAGTTACACAAGGAACGCTTAAAGAGAATAAAAATCGTAGGTAACATCTGTTGAGAGCCTGCATTGTTATTTAATCCTCAGAGAATATGTATAAGGTCAGTTGCTTTGTAGCTATTTTACAGACAATAAAACTAAGACTTAGGGCTTCCCTGGTGGCGCAGAGGTTGAGAGTCCGCCTGCCGATGCAGGGGACACGGGTTCGTGCCCCGGTCCGAGAGGATCCCACATGCCACTGTGCGGCTGGGCCCGTGAGCCATGGCCGCTGAGCCTGTGCGTCCGAAGCCTGTGCTCCGCAACGGGAGAGGCCACAACGGTGAGAGGCCCGCGTACCAAAACAAACAAACAAACAAACAACTAAGATTTAGAAAGATTCAATAATGCCACACAATAGGAAGAGGCAAGAAGGAATTTATCTCAGCTGGGCTCCAAAACCTGTGCATGTAACTTTGCTTGGCCTGAGCAAGAAGAGATTGGGAAAAACATAATAGTTTTCCTTAAGCTGTTATCATATTTTAATTATATAAATAGTGATCTGTAAACAAAAGGAACAAATCTTCTCTCCTATGTAGAGGCAGATCCAGGAAAAATTAGTGAGCATTTTGGGGAGGAGTTTCATCTCCATATAAGTGATTTCAGCAACTAGATGCGTCCAACAGTGAAATTGCTGGTGTGGAGAATGAAATTTTTCTCTACACTTCTAGGTTCTTTTGGCTGGTCTAAGATTTTAATCGACATAAAACAGATTAACTAGAGAAAATCAAACAAAAGTTTAGTTACATGTACACATGGAAGGGACTTAGGAAGACTGAGTAACTCACCAAGATGGCCAAAGCCCTCGCCTTAATAAACAACATCTTCAGCCAAAGACAAAAAAGGATGTTGGGGTAGTAGTTTGGAACTTCAAAGGGGAGGAAGGCAATTCATGTGGACACGGAAAAGCAAAGGCTTGGTAAACAAATGTTTGCTGGGCCAGCCAGAGAAAATGCGACACAGAGTGGACTCTGATGTCGAGGCCCTGTGCAGTTTCCCCCTCCACACCTAGCCATGCTCTTTGGAGATGTCTCTGGTGCAGATAGCTCTATTCTTGGAATGGGACCTATATCTAAATTCTTCAGACAGTTAAGAGGGAGGTAACAAGAAAAACTTTCCTAGACTGTTTCTTAAAAATAATCAGCCTAAATTCACCCTCATGCCAAAGAGACACATTTGGGGGTGACAAGTTCTGCTCTCCTACAATGGGAGATCAAGGCAGAAGTTGAATGACCATATGACAAATCACCATGGGAGACACGGGAGATGGTCTTTTAATGTGGTGGGGTGGGAAGCTAGTGATGTCCAGGCTCCATTAGAGTCCAAGATTCCATTAACTGAAAAATCCCCATGCAATGTAAATTTTCCTTATCTTTTTGTTCCCCCAGGTTCTGTGGATACAAGACTAGAGTTCTTAGATTATTAAGCATTAGATGGTAACCCAAATTTTGACCTCTGTTTATTCTCTAAGTTGCCAATGGTGTTATTGAAATTCTACTTGATTATTTTAACTCCAGCAGGAAACAATTTCTGATGAATAATATACTCAAATATTTTTCATATAAACTATGGCTAAGTAAGATCACCCCATCCCTAAATGTGTTCAATTTGCATCTGTTCCCAGAATTTCAGAAAACATTCCCTATGATTTTTAGAAAAGAATCAAATGCCTAAATAACCAATAGTAATTTTATCTGTCCTTATGATAAAAGAATTCTTCTTAAGTAACCATGGTCTTTGCAGATGAAGGTGGCCTTAAAATGGATGAAGCATGAGACAGCTCCTGGAAGAAATCCCAGCTTCTCTTGGATTGTTGTAGAGAAATAGAAAATTTTGCTCAACCATAAAATAATTATGCATAGATCCAACCTATTCAGACCTTCTTCTCAACAAAAAAACATTAAGGGAAATTTTCAGCATCATTAGAAGTATAAGGATGGGGTATAAGGCCATGATTTACTTCAAAGTATACTTTTTCATCATTTTCAGTCATTTCTGGATTAAGAAAAGTCATACACTGAAGGCTCTTCTGTACCTCTTTCTGGCAAAGCAACAACCAAAATGCATCCATGTATGTGCATGTGCGCAAAACTTTATAAGTGTTTTTAATGTGGATTCTATTAGCATTTAATGCATTTTGCTTTTTATAATCAGATCATAAACCTCCATTGATGGATACAGAATTGAGGTTGCTCTTGCTGCCCTGTATAGCAAAGTCAATCATACCCTGAGGGTAAGCTAATGCTATTCTTCACGGCTTGTGCAGAAGCACCTTGAAATAAGACATCTGTCTCTCTAGGATATGAACATTTTAGGCATAAAGACTTACTATTTCATCACCAACAAGGATACAGCCCTGGGAATATTATGTTTTTTGCTAAGTGCAGTAAACTCTTAATGGTCTACTGCATTTTTGTTTGTTTGTTTGTGTGTTTTTTTTTGCGATACGCGGGCCCCTCACCGCTGTGGCCTCTCCCGTTGCGGGGCACAGGATCCGGACGCGCAGGCCCAGCGGCCATGGCCCACGGGCCCAGCCGCTCCGCGGCACGTGGGATCTTCCCGGACCGGGGCACGAACCCGCGTCCCCTCCACCTGCAGGTGGACCCTCAACCGCTGCGCCACCAGGGAAGCCCCCTACTGCATTTTTTTATGGAGTCTTCTCGCAATGATATTTTCTGTAGGTTACCCATTCAGTGACTTCTGCAAATATTCAGAAAATAGTTGTCAGCAATCAACAGAATCAATGGAAGTTTTGGCCTAATGGGGAAAGTTGAATCATCCATGACTGGTCTATTCATCTTTTACTGAAGTTCTAACAGAAAAGCAAAACAGCTTTATAATCATTGGACTTCTTTTGATAGAATTATTGCAGTGTTTTTTGGTTGATGTTTTAGTTTGTGGACCTCAAATTTTGTGATATTGATTTAACCATATATCTAACATTTAAAATATGTTAAACATTTTACGTAAGCATTTGTAAATAATATCTTTAATAAACATATATATATATGTTATTTATTTAGCACATTCTATGTGCTGGACTAGTCTAAGGAACTAAAATGAATTATGGGGTCACCCCTCATTACACTCCAGGAAAAGGATAGATGTATTATTTGGACCCACTTTACAAATGAGAAAAATAGGGCATAGTTAGTCAGTAAGCTTGGAACTTACTCAAAGTCACATAGGTAGAAAGTAACAGAACACTTGTAGCCATATATAAGTATTTTCAAACTACTTTTCCTAGTAAGTTGTGAATTTTAAAACCAACTTCCCAGTCATAAGAAAAAAAATCAGCTATCAATAGGAATGAATAATGATATACATACCTGCAATTTTGGACAAGGCTAATTTTTAAGACCACACAGTCACAAGGAAAATATTTACATCAATGTCAATTTTTAAGCATGGGATTCAAAAGTGTGTGTGCAATACAATTATAACTATGCAAAGTAGATATTCACATGGAAAAGAACTGGAAGAGAATATTAATAAACAAAACCATATGGGTAACATTATTTTAGTGATTTTGGTTTTCTGAATTTCACTGAATGTTGTTATTACATTATTTACACAATGAAAATTACTCAAGTTAAAATTAGTCAAATGCACCCCTAAAAATGAAATATTAAGTATAAATATAGCAAAATATGTACAAGAGCTATATGAAGAAATTTACAAAACTCTGATGAAATAAATAAAAGGAAAACTAAGAAATAGAGAGATATTCCATGTTCTTTCATAGGAAGACTGAATACTGTTAAGATGCTAGTTCTTCCCAACTACTGATGTATAGATTCAAAGCAGTCTCAGTCGAATCCCAGCAAGTTATTTTGTGGATATCAACAAACTCATTTTTTTTTTTTTTTCCAGTACGTGGGCCTCTCACCGTTGTGGCCTCTCCCGTTGTGGAGCACAGGCTCTGGACGCGCAGGCTCAACGGCCATGGCTCACGGGCCCAGCCGCTCCGCGGCACGTGGGATCCTCCCGGACCGGGGCACGAACTCGTGTCCCCTGCAACGGCAGGTGGACTCTCAACCACTGCGCCACCAGGGAAGCCCCAACAAACTGATTTTAAAATTTATATGGAGGGCTTCCCTGGTGGCGCAGTGGTTGGGGGTCCGCCTGCCGATGCAGGGGGCATGGGTTCGTGCCCCGGTCCGGGAGGATCCCGCGTGCCGCGGAGCGGCTGGGCCCGTGGGCCGTGGCCACTGGGCCTGCGCGTCCGGAGCCTGTGCTCCGCGGCGGGAGGGGCCGCGGCAGTGAGAGGCCCGCGTACCGCAAAAAAAAAAAAAAAAAAAAAAAAAAAAAAATTTATATGGAGAGGCAGAAGACCCAGAACAGTCAACACAATACTGAAAGAGAAGAACAAAGTTAGAGGACTGATATTACTTAACTTCAAAACTTATTGTAAAATTATAGTAATCCATAGGGTGTGGTACTGGTGAAAAAGTGCGGTAGAACAGAATGGAGAGTCCAGAAGTAGACCCACTTAAATATAGTAAACTGATCTTTGACAAAGGCAACGCAATGGATAGAATTTGGTCATTTCAACAAACAGTGCTGGAACTGGATAAGTGCATGCAAAAAAAAAAAAAAAAGAATATAAACATAGACCTTCTACCCTTCAAAAAAAATTAATTTAAAGTGAATCACAGACCTGAATGCAAAATACAAAACTGTAAAATTCCTAGAAGATAATATAAGAGAAAAACGGAAATAAACTTGGGTATGGCAATGACTTTTTAGATATAACACCAAAGGCATAATATCCATGAAAGAAAGAATTGATGAGCCGGACTTTATTAAAATGAAAAAACTTACGTTCCGTGAAAGACACTGTCAAGAGAAAAACAAAACAAACAACATGTTGGGAGAAAATATTTGCAAGACATATCTGATAAAGAACTTATCCAAAATATAGAAAGAACTGTTAAAATTTAACCATAAGAAGACAAACAACCCAATTTAAAAATGGGCAAAATAACTGAACAGGTGGCAAGTAAGCACAAGAAAAGATGATCCACATCAAATGTCATCAGGGAAACTCAAATTAAAACAATGAGATAGGGCTTCCTTGGTGGCGCAGTGGTTGAGAGTCTGCCTGCCAATGCAGGCGACACGGGTTCGTGCCCCGGTCCGAGAAGATCCCACGTGCCGCGGAGCGGCTAGGCCCATGAGCCATGGCCGCTGAGCCCGCGCGTCCGGAGCCTGTGCTCCGCAACGGGAGAGGCCACAACAGCAAGAGGCCCGCGTACCGCAAAAAAAAACAAAAAAACAAAAAAAACAAAAAAACAATGAGATAGCACTACACAACTATTAGACTGTCCAAAATCAGAACACTGACATCAAACACTGACAACTGGCAAGGGTGTGGAGCAAGAGTGACTGCCATTCATTTCTGGTGGGAATGTGAAATGGTACAACCACTTTGCAAGAAAGTTTGGTGATTTCTTATAAAACTAAGCACACTGTTACCTATTACCATATAATCCAGAAATTTCACTCCTTTGTATTTACTCAAAGGAATTGAAAACTTAGGTTGACACAAAATTCTGCACATTGATGATGTTTACAGCAGCTTTATTCATAATTGCCCAAACTTGGAAACAACAAAGATGTTCTTCAGCAGGTGAATGAATAAAAATAAATTGCAGTACATCTGGACAATGGAATATTATTCAGTGCTAAAAAGAAATGAGTTATCGAGACATGAAAAGACATGGGGAAATCTCAAATGCATATTACTAAGTGAAAAAAGCCAATCTGAGAAAGCTATATACTGTATGATTCCAAATATATGACACTCTGGAAAGCAAAAGTGTGGAGACAGTTAAAAGATTAGTGGCTGCCAGGTTTTAGGGGAGAGGGAGGAATAAATAAACAAAACACAGAGGGATTTCAGGGCATTTGAAATACTCTGTATGGTACTATAATGGTAAATACATGTCATTATAAATTTGTCCAAACCCATAGAATGTACAAGACCAAGAGTGAACCCCATTTAAACTAGGGACTCTGGGTGATAATGATGTGTCAGTGTAAGTTAATCAATTGTAATCACTGTACCACTCTAGTAAAAGATGTTGATAATGGAAGAGGCTATGCCTGTGTGGGAGCACGGAAGTATATGGGGAATCTCTTCACCTCCCACTCAATCTTGCTCTGAAACTAAAACTTCTGTAAAACTGAAATCTATTTAAAAAATTACTCCAGTGAAAAACTTTACAATTGTTTTCATATGATTCAAATTGTTTTATATACATATATATTTAAATGTGTGTGTGTGTGTGTGTGTGTGTGTGTGTGTGTAGATACATACACTTTGGACTCAACTGTGTTCCTCCCAAAATTCAAATGTCAAAGTCTTAACTCCCACTGAGATGATATTTGGAGATGGAAACATTTAGAATGTCGTTATGGCAAAATGAGATGATGGGGGTGCTCCCTCATGATGAGATCTGTGACTTTATTCGAGGAAAAGAGAGACTGCTCCCTCTCCACTAATTAGGAACACAGTGAGAGGTAGCTGTCTACAAGGCAGGAAGACCATCTTTGCCAGGAATCAGAATGGCTGGCATCTTGATCTTACACTTCAGAATCTCCAGAACCATGAAAAATAAATGTCCCAAATATCTGTCTTTTAATGTACTCAGCCTATGGTATTTTGTTATAGCAGCCTGCCCAGAGCAGTATTACACACGCACACACAGACACACACACTCTGAAAGGACGCACAACAAACTGTTAGAAGTTGCTACTTCTGAGGAGTGTTAATGGAAGTGTTGGAGGCAGGAAGGAAACATCGCATTTTCTGTCAAACTTGTGCAATGTCTGAAATTTTAATAAAGTTGTTACTGAACTCAGCTTCAGCTGCTTGCCACTCCAACAATGATAACTTGAGAGGCAAGTGTCAATAGAAAGGAAAGTTGCTTTAGTTAGAATAGCCAGCAATCTGGGAAGAAGATGGACTCATGCCCGGAGACCAACTCCAAAGCTGCTGCTCAACCATGACAGTTTTTAAAGGGAAAAAGGGGGAAAGAATTTCAGTGAGTCATCGAGGCAGGAGGTTGGGTTCTGCATCACTGTCCATTGAGTGCAGACCGGCTGACTCTCACTTCAGATGTTACCTTACCTGTGTGATCTTGCCTGCAGGCTTGCTAAGGGTGCTGTCTGGGTTAGAGAGCTAGTCATTTCTCAACTGCTTAATTCTTCATTCTTACTAGGAAAATAGTCAACAGGTTAGACAAGACGCGGTGTGCATTCAGGGGAACGTAAGTCAGGAGTTAGGTTCAATTGCCTAGTGGTTCATTCCTACAATTAGGTTCTTTCAAGGTTAGAGGGAAACAGGAGCGGGCAAACAGGAAAGGGGCAAAAGAGCTGCTTTCAAAGGATCAGGGAGGAAGAAATTTTTCTCTACCCTTCTAGGTTGTTCTGGCTGGTCTAAGACTTGAATTGACATGAGACAGATAAATGGGAGAAAAATCAAATAAGAGTGTAATAACGTGCATATGGGAGAGACCCAGGAAAAATGAGTAACTCAAGCCAATGTGCAAAAGCCTCACTTTAAATACGCTCTTCAGCTAACGACATAAAAGCCGCTGTTGGGATAGTGGTGTGGACTTCAGAGGGGAGGAAGGCAGTTCCCGTGGAGGAGCAAATGTTTGGTAAACAAGCATTCGCTGGGCCAGGCAGAGACCATGGGACACAGAGAGGTCTCTGATCGCTAGGCCCCGTTGAGGTTCCCCAACCGCAGGTAGCCCGTGTTCGTTACAGACATCTCTGAAGAGGAGCTCCAGGACACAGAGCGATAGTTAAGGGGAAAGGCAGTCCTGCTAGAAGAGAACGATGTTGGTTCAAGTCATGCCATGAAACGGGCTTCTTGCTGTATAATTTTACACTTATGGCCACATATGACTCAATACAAGTAGTATTCCTTAACTAAAAATATAACAAAAAAGGAAGATTAAAAGGAGAAGAAAGACTAGAGGTTACCTGTGTATGAATATATGAGCAAGAGTACAGTATATAAAAACTCAGGGCTTCCCTGGTGGCGCAGTGGTTGCGAGTCCGCCTGCCGATGCAGGGGACGCGGGTTCGTGCCCCGGTCCGGGAAGATCCCACATGCCGCGGAGCGGCTGGGCCCGTGAGCCATGGCCGCTGAGCCTGCGCGTCCGGAGCCTGTGCTCTGCAGCGGGAGAGGCCACAACAGTGAGAGGCCCGCGTACCGCAAAACAAAACAAAACAAAACAAAAAAACCCTCAAAAGTTCTTAACAAATACGTAGATATATATATATATATTTCAAATTCAGAGACACACAGTCACTTAGCAAATGAATATGGCACAAAGACTAGTGTCTGATTGCACACTCCATGACAGACAGAGTGCACTGTGTACAAAGTGGTAGATTTTAGTCACAGTCACTCTACACCTTTTAAAGCTTTCCAAGCTGCTTGTGGTACAGTAATAATGGTGTCTTGATAGTAATATCAACTTTACCTATTTTCCTTACAAAATACCTAATAACTTTTCTCAAAATAAGCTGGATCTGTTTTCTAGATTTGATAATATAGAAAAAATAACAATATTTGATACCAGCATAAACCTTGTTAGGCTTGAAAAGTGTTTTCATTTACATCTTCCCATCTGGGGATCACAACAATCTTCTGAAGTTTTTTATAGACCCAAACCAACAACAACAAATCTAAGGGAAGTTAAATGATACTATTTTTTGCACAAAAGGTGAGTAGCAGGGCTGTGATATAAATGCAGATATCCTGATTTCAAATCCAGCCTTTTAAAATTGTTATGGTGGAAATTCCATAACTTTTAGAAAACTAGAGAGCAAAAATATTCCAGGAAGGAGAGTATTTCCTGAGTCTTTTGTTGCTTTATTTATTTACTATCTCAACAGTTAGCCAACTGAAGCTGTAAATAGCTTTATCTTTTTCTATAAAAGCAGCGTTTTATCTATTTTCCCCTCTATACTGCATGTACTTGGTAATTATAAACTTCATATTTGAGCCAATTAACTTAATAAAAAGCATTTCAGCCCTAGTTTAAATTTTAGAAGGCTTAGGATAGGGTACTAACATCATTGTGCATATTTAAAGGTTCATAGAATTGACTTTAAATGACCCAAATGAACCTCTTAGCACATAGAGAACTAGAAGAGTTCATCAGAGCAGGCACATGTAAGAGTTACTGAAACAACATTTTTAATAGCTGAAGCTTATATGATTACAAGTCACTTTCTTTTATTAAAATGACCAATTAGGAGTCAGCAGTCTATTTTATCAAGGTGGAAATGTAGGCTGGATTTTTCTTTTTAATGAAAAGGACAAGATGATCCTTAAATTTAAGTTTAATGGTCTGAAATTTTCCACCCTCATTTTGCATCACAGTAATTTAGTCCAAGAAAGGAGAGGTGTATTTATAAAAACTGGTTTCACTCCCTCACACAACCAGGAGGCCCAAGGAGGATAGACAATAATAGCAGTTCTCCAAAGAAGATTAAAATACATATCGTCTCTTTATATATATATTTATTTATTTAAGCAGATGTGCAATGAATGTTTTGTGTGTGTGTGTTTTTAACATCTTTATTGGAGTATAATTGCTTTACATTGTTGTGTTAGCTTCTGCTGTATAACAAAGTGAATCAACTAAATGTATACATATGTCCCATATCTCCTCCCTCTTGCATCTCCCTCCCACTCTCCCTATCCCACCCCTCTAGGTGGTCACAAAGCACTGAGCTGTTCTCCCTGTGCTATGCAGTTGCTTCCTACTAGCTATCTATTTTACATTTGGTAGTGTATATATGTCAATGTCACTCTCACTTCGTCCTAGCTTACCCTTCCCCCTCCCTGTGTCCTTAAGTCCGTTCTCTACGTCTGCATCTTTATTCCTGTGCTGTCCCTAGGTTCTTCAGAACCATTTTTTTTTTTTTTAGATTCCATATATATGTGTTAGCATATGGTATTTGTTTTTCTCTTTCTGACTTACTTCACTCTGTATGACAGACTCTAGGTCCATCTACCTCACTACAAATAACTCAATTTCATTTCTTTTTATGGCTGAGTAATATTCCATTGTATATATATGCCACGTCTTCTTTATCCATTCATCTGTTGATGGACACTTAGGTTGCTTCCATGTCCTGGCTATTGTAAATAGCGCTTCAATGAACATTGTGGTACATGTCTCTTTGAATTATGGTTTTCTCAGGATACATGCCCAGTAGTGGGATTCCTGGGTCATAGGGTAGTTCTATTTTCAGTCTTCTAAGGAACCTCCATAGTGTTCTCCATAGTGGATGTATCAATTTACATTCCCACCAACAGTGCAAGAGGATTCCCTTTTCTCCACACCCTCTCCAGCATTTATTGTTTGTATATTTTTTGATGATGGCCATTCTGACCGGTGTGAGGTGATACCTCACTGTAGTTTTGATTTGCATTTTTCTCATGATTAGTGATGTTGAGCATCCTTTCATGTGTTTGCTGGCAGTCTGTATATCTTCTTTGGAGAAATGTCTATTTAGGTCTTCTGCCCATTTTTGGATTGGGTTGTTTGTTTTTTTGTTATTGAGCTGCATGAGCTGCTTGTAAATTTTGGAGATTAATCCTTTGTCAGTTGCTTCATTTGGAAATATTTTCTCCCATTTTGAGGCTTGTCTTTTTGTCTTGTTTATGGTTTCCTTTGCTGTGCAAAAGCTTTTAAGTTTCATGAGGTCTCATTTGTTTATTTTTATTTCCATTTCTCTAGGAGCTGGGTCAAAAAGGATCTTGCTGTGATTTATGTCATAGAGTCTTATGCCTATGTTTTCCTCTAAGTTTTATAGTCCCTGGCCTTACATTTAGGTCTTTAATCCATTTTGAGTTTATTTCTGTGTATGGTGTTAGGGAGTGTTCTAATCTCATACTTTCACATGTAGCTGTCCAGTTTTCCCAGCACCACTTATTGAAGAGGCTGTTTTTTCTCCATTGCATGATAAAAACTCTCCAGAACGTAGGCATAGAGGGAACTTACCTCAACATAATAAAGGCCATATATGACAAACCCACAGCCAATATCGTTCTCAATGGTGAAAAACTGAAACCATTTCCACTAAGATCAGGAACAAGACAGGTTGCCCACTATCACCACTATTAATCAACATAGTTTTGGAAGTTTTAGTCCCAGCAATCAGTGAAGAAAAAGAAATAAAAGGAATCCAAATTTGAATAGAAGAAGTAAAACTGTCACTGTTTGCAGATGACATGATAGTATACATACAGAATCCTAAAGATGCTACCAGAAAACTACTAGAGCTAATCAATGAATTTGGTAAAGTAGCAGGATACAAAATTAATGCACAGAAATCTCTTGTATTCCTATACAGTAATGACGAAAAATCTGAAAAAGAAATTAAGGAAACACTTCTATTTACCATTGCCATAAAAAGAATAGAATACCTAGGAATAAACCTACTTAAGGAGACGAAAGGCCTGTATGCAGAAAACTATGACACTGATGAAATAAATTAAAGAAGGTACAAACAGATGGAGAGATATATCATGTTCTTGGATTTGAAGAATCAACATTGTGAAAATGACTATACTACCCAAAGCAATCTACAGATTCAGTGTAATCCCTTTCAAAGTACCAATGGCATTTTTTACTGAACTAGAACAAAAAATTTCACAATTTGTATGGAAACACAAAAGATCCCGAATAGCCAAAGCAATCTTGAGACAGAAAAACGGAGCTGGAGGAATCAGACTCCTTGACTTTAGACTATACTACAAAGCTACAGTAATCAAGACAGTATAGTACTGGCACATAAACAGAAATATAGATCAATGGAACAGGATAGAAAGACCAGAGATAAACCCATGGACATATGGTCACCTTATCTTTGATAAAGGAGACAAGAGAATACATCTTCTCTTTAATCCCTACATTTCTAGTGAGAAGTTGGAGATCAGAATGAAAAGCGAAAGTGCAAGGTGAACTTTATACTCTACTACGGCAGTTGGAGTCTGACTTCAGGAAGCAGATGTTGAGACAGAGTTAGGAGTACAGTAAGTTCCTTTGGGAGTGACACCTGAAAGTAAAAGAGCAGAAGCAGGGTCAGTCCAGGGAGCCATGATACAGCAGTACAGATCTGAGAGTCCCTGCTTCCCCAGGGGGGCACCGGAGCATAGGTTACCCCTGTAAAGGATCACATTGGGGTGGAGATGGCTAAGATGTTGTTCCACAGACTTGCTTGATCATTGACTGGCTCACCTCAAAAATAGTGTGACCTTGACTCAACAACTGAGGAGGATCTGAAGGGGCTGACAACAGGAGGCTCTCAGCTGGCTTCTCTCTTTTGAAGGGGATCTCTGTGGCACAGGGGCACATCCTCATGCTTCCACACATGGTATACATCTATTGGTTACACATATGGATAGGGATATGGTATGATTGACATCAGTTATATATTTATTATGTATAATACAAGGACAAAAGCCCTCATGACTTGAATAAAGACAAGTATTCATTCAATTTATCATAAGAAATCACTTAATTTTCTTATAATCATAAAAGATTATAAACATAAACTCACATGTACCTTACCCTGAATCGTCAAACTGCTTAAGAATGAAAGTATCAAAGAAAAAAAGGACTGGAATGCATATATTCAGTACTATGCTTAAATGTATTCAATAAGTTATAAAGAAAATTAGCATTAAGCCTATATAAAGAATCGCACAGCTAACAGCCTTGCAGGACAGGAAGCTTGACCCTTCTGAAAGCCCACTTCAATGGTGGCATTTAACTTGTTCACACACTGTGTAGATGACCCTGTTCCATGCACAGGACAAGACAAAGCAAATTCCTCAAACTAGCCTCTGATACAACGATTATTCTAGTGTTGGTCATTGTCAATCGCAAAGGACTGTATAGAAGCCATTTCTCAGCTGCTTCAGTATAGGTTGTGTATATAATACTCATTTTTCAAATGTGCAAAATAACTTAATCATTAACACTTGGTGGCTATTTAATGAACTGACCTGAAAAGAAATCTTGGTATAAATGATATTTCAAGATGGGGATTCATCTATTTCCTACTGGGAAGCTAAAAAAAAAAAAAGATTTTTAATCTAAACATCAATCAACAAAGAATTAAAGAGGGTAGCAAAAAAGTAAATGACTATCAGGGAAATTCAGGGGCAAGAGAAACATTGTTTGGGTTTAGGATATGTGAAAATACCTAAGGTCGTTAAAGATGTGGCTTATAGCACGGACCTCCTGGAATTCAACTGAGTACAGAGTTTGTGTGGTGAAATGTTGAAACAAGCAACACCTATGCTCCCCTTTTTGTCCTTTGTCTGCAGCCCTTCTTCTAACTGTCCCACCACGGTGGACACAGCGTCTCCAAGCCTCACACGGCAACACCCTCGCACTCAAATCTGAACTGCCTACCTCTCCCTGACCGCCCCTTCTCCCACTGCCTCCGTGACTGCACACCCATGTATTAACACGAGGGGACAACCAGCTGTTTGGTAGCAGAAGAACCTGAGTTTAAATAGCCCCTTCAATTATAATTACACAGAGTTGCCTAGACTGAGGATATCGTATGATAGTTGCAGGCAATATTCGTGGCTGAGTCCACTTCCCGGGTAAGTTTATAGAACTTCACATGAAATCATCTTTTCACAGCTGGCCCTGACCCCTGGGCACCAGTTCTGCTCATATCTCAATAAAATGCAGAAGGCTCCCACATCCCTTCTTGATCCACCCTTTTAATTCCAATTTATTGACATTACAATATGTTCCAGGTATCCCCGACTTTTCCAAAGTTCACTTTGGCATTTCGCTTTTTTGAAAGGCTTACATTAGTACCTGTTTTTGTCAACTGAATAAAAATCCGAAGGAGATTTTCGCTTTTAAGAATAAAGGTAAAAATCAAAAATAGTGTTCAGCATTTGCTCTGCAGCGAGCTGAGCCATTATAGAGGCAGCTCACAGCCCGAGCAGGGCGGGTGGCGCCAAGCTCCTTCCCAGGAACTACACTCAGCATCTCAGCGTGTAGCCACCATAGCTTTGAGCTGTTGTCTGCCTGCATATCTGCTTTTTCTCAATTTATTTTGTGCATCCGTTAGTGGCATGTGTCCTTCTCTTTATTCGATTTCAACTTACAAAAGGTTTCATAGGAACTCTCTACTTTCAGAAAGCGTGGGAAACCTGTAGATGGATCATTTGTTTTAAACAAGACATTTAATTGAAATTGGATTAGTAATGTATTTGGATTAAAAATAAATCTGCCTGGTTCATTATTCTATTCCAGAGTTAGGCACACTGGAGTAATCTTAACGCAAGCAGATGTATGTCGATGTCACTTTGAATTTTAAAAAGATACCAATACACTACACCCACACACAAAAATATTATTTTTATAATCAAGTAAAATAGATTAATACCCAAATACAGCATTATCAGGAAATATGTGTGTATATAGTTGTGTATATATATAGGACAACATATGAAAGGTCTACAAATAAAAGAATAATGTAATCACTTACCTAATCAGTATAAAATACTTAGAAATAACCAGTTGTTTTACTACATATTCAGTTTTCATCCAGGTGTTTGGTTTATGTACCTCCATCCACAATCTGACAATTTTGAGAAGTATAATGTTTCAAAGGAAAATCAGAAAATAAAAGTACATAAGAAATTTATATATAAGCGTTCAAAGTGGAATCAAAATGATAATCAGGGGCTTCCCTGGTGGTGCAGTGGTTGAGAGTCCGCCTTCCGATGCAGGGGATGAGGGTTCGTGCCCCAGTCCGGGAAGATCCCACATGCCGCGGAGCCGCTGGGCCCGTGAGCCATGGCTGCTGAGCCTGCGCGTCTGGAGCCTGTGCTCCGCAATGGGAGAGGCCACAAGAGTAAGACACCCGCGTACCGCAAAAAGAAAAAAAGAGTTACATTTTTAACTCTTTATGTTAAACTAAGGAATGAATTCTTTATTCCACACTTATTTCTATTGTTTTATGATTAAGATTAGTTTAAACTATGGTTGCAATCATTTGAGAAGTTTTCCAAGAGAGAACTTAACAGCTTGAATTAACAAGCCCTGACATAGTCAGCACAATAACGAGTAAACTATTGTGCCATCAGCACAGGTCTTGACTCACAAAGATCAATATGAAAGGCATGTCTGAGACAAGCAAGGAATAAAATAATTGTTCACCTATTAGTTAACTATCTATAGTTCAGTTGCAGCTAACCCTCTGCAGTACTCTGCTTGCCCAGCAGATGGGTTTTGGATGCCTTGGTTCCTGGGTCCACACCCCTCTCCCCAGCCCCTGGATGATGTGGGCCTGTGGAAGGAGGAGGGGAGGAAAATCTCCAAGAGCACACAGCTCCCCAGCTAGGAAGAGAAGACATAAACTCCGCTTTGGGATAGTTTCCCTACAGTAACTAACAGCAGAAGAATTAGTCCCATAGAGAAGACACACAAGGCCAAGCCAAAATAATATTCTCCTTCATTTTCAGATGCCTTTTCTCTTCTTTTTTTTTTTTTCTTTTTCTTTTTTTTTTTTTTTCTCTTCATTTTTGACTCTGAGTCTACGCAAGGTCCTGTTCCTAGACACCCACCATTGTTACGTGATAGTATTTCTGCAGGTCAGAACGCTCCAATTATTATCGCCTCCTTGCCCCATCTTGCCTCTCCTGCACACTTTACAAATAAATTATCCCCAGGAGATCACGGCAGAGATTCTAGCTAGTAGTTCCTTTGGGCTGGGAGAGGTGGCAGCCTGGCCGGCAGCCTGGAGGCATCGCTCAGGCAGCCCGTGGCGGGCGCTGGAAGAGGCAGCCCCAGCCCTGCCCCAAAGGGAATGCCGCGGATCGAAAGGTCTAAGGCGGTGGGGCTTAGCTCAAATTCCAGACACCCGAAAATTAAACAAGAATGTGATAGTTTAGCAATAATCAAGAAGTATGATGGTGCACTAAGAGTATTTAAAATGCTTGGAGACCCCTGACTGGGCGCGAGGGGGAGTCCCGTGGCCTTTTAACTAGGCATTCCTGGAACAGGTGTTTGCTGGTTTGTCCAGGATCCCTTCAGCTTCTCCAGTCTTGCCCAGATCCAAAGATTCTGACGACCTCAAATGAAGTTTCATATGCCAACAAGACATAAATATCAAGGGGGAAGAGGGGTGAATTTTGAATGGAGCCCCACCCTACCCCTGGAGAATAAAGTATTTTCCACAAGACACAAAATAATGGATGTTTTTTTTGAGTGGAATATTTTTTTCTTTGTTTATTCTCACCATCATAAAGCACAATCTCTGTTCCTACAGAGAAGAGTCTTGAATATGTGTCTTTTCTAAATAAGCACAGGGAAAGGTTGTGGTTTCCCTAGCAACAGATGACTTCTTTCTCTTTTTCTTTTGGAGGAAAAATGTACTTTGGATTTATAAAGAACCTTCCATCACGGATATCAAAGCGTTCTATGACCAAATTGTCACCCTGCCCCAGCAAAGTAGATAAATAACTGGGGCAGGAAAATGGCAGCTGGGACCAGCTGCTGCAGCAGAAACTTCATCCCTCCTGCTCTGGGCCATGCTTTCCTAACCTTCCTCAGCAGCCCTGTGAGAACTTTGGCAAAGGAGTCTGGCAGACACCCCTAATATCACCCCCCAATAATCTACTCCTGGTAGGATCCCCTCCCCTTGAGTGTGGGAGGGACTTGTGAGTTGCCTCTAACCAATAGAATACAGCAAATGTGTTGGGCTGTCACTCCTTTGGTTATGTTACGTTTGTAAGACTCCATGGTAACACACTGGAGAGGAGAGTGGGCCCCTGGGACATAAAAGGGGAGACCTTTAGGACCCCCCAGCCAACAGCAGTAAGAAGCCAGGGCTCTCAGGCATGTAGCTGCAAGGAAATAAATTTTGCTAACAGTTGGAAGAGGACACCAGGCTCCAGAAAGGAGGGAAGTCCAGCTGACACCTTGACTGCAGTTTTTGAGACCCTGAGCAAAGGAGCCAGCTAAGTCCTGGTCAGGCTCCTGACCCATGGAAACTGAGATAATAAGTGTGTGTTGTTTGAAGCCACTAAGCTTGTCATGCAGCAATAGGTAGCTAACACAAGGGGCTCTGCAAATGGATAGCTGCTAGGCTGAGGTGAGCAGCTGGAAGACGCTAAAAAAAAGGGAGGTAATAGCACAAAGGCTTGGAACTCAGATGCATGTGGGTTTATATCCAAATATATCACTTAATATCTGGCTTGGACTCCTCTAAACCACAACTTCATGTGCAGGATGGAGCTACTACCTAGGCTGCACATAGCAGTACGGATTAAAAATGATGACTCTGAAAGTATCTGGCACAGTTCCTGTCCCATAGTGGGTGTGCAATGAAAGACAGCAAGCAGTAGATGTAGTCATAGTAAAAAAAAGATTTTTGACCCTGTTCCTAGAGCTCTAGTAGTTGCAACACGGATGGAGGTGTGGGCCGGGGAGTGATTATAAGCTAGCAATCCCCTAGTGAGAAACCCTGGTCGACAAGATGAGGTCAACGGAGAGGTTCAAGAAATCAGCTCACCTTTCACCCCACTGGGACCTCACGGTACTTGGAGCAAAGGTGGTAGAATTTAAGAGCTTAATCTACTTGGAAGCTCGACAGTGGAAAGCTGCCTGCCTGTTTGGTGGTTTCCCTTGTGTTCTGTTTGTCTTATTCTATCATAAGGGATACACTGAGAACATTTTCTAAGACACTGTGAGGCAGTGGCGCCTGAGGGATGGGCTGGTGTCAGTACACTTAACCTGAAAGATGCCCAAATGGATTATCCATCTGCAGGAGTTCCTGTGAAGAGGCAGGGAAGAGAGGTAAGTAAGGAATCAAACCTAAGTGAACCCAAATAACAATGTCAAATGAGAAGGTCCAGAGACAGATCAGAGATGGGGTGTAAAACCATTCAATCAGGGCAGAACCAGAGAAGATGCAGAAAAACAAGGAAGGTGCCAATTTTATGGATAGAATGTGCCTTGCATGGGCGAATCTAGCTGCTTTAGAATGTGAGATGTGAGCGTAGACAGACATGGTTCTGGGTTGTGAAAAACTGAAGAGATATAGCCCATCTAATAAAAGGATCACCCAAATTTGAACAGTTCCATGGTCAATCAGAAGCCTGCTGCCATGGACGGAAAAATTCTTTGGGTTTTCTCTGCTATTTTGGAAGTTTTCTAGACAGGATGCCCAGCAAAATGAGCCCGCAGTTGTGACTGGGTTCTGGAAGTGGTCGACCTCCTTTCACATACAGAATATATCAGAGCCTCCCACATCTCTCTGGGCCAGAATTGGCTCCTAGAGCGGCCAAGTGCAAATCCCTCCAGTGGGTGTTGCCGCCCAGCAACTCATCTAGGCACTTCTTTTAGAAGATTCATTTGTAGTTATGAGATTTGCACATGGTTAAATTTGTGAATTCTACAGTTTATCTATGTTTTTGCTTTCATGAATCCACAGAGATATGTGGTTTTGAATGAATGGAAAACAAATAGGAATGTGCAAGAGATGTCCTTTCTTACTACGAATGCTTGGTTAAGATGTGTAGGGTAACTAAGCACTCAAGAGGTGCCCTGTCTGATGTATTTCAAAAGAAAAACAATATGAAACTCTAAAAAAGAAGTCAAAATTCTGATTTCCTTCATGGCAAGTGCTACAATGTTACTTTCTAAAATTTCTAAAATTTCTAAAAATGTCCCTCGTTTCTTTTAGGTCCCATGCTTTGCTGGTTCCCTAAGTATATGCTCAGGACCTTCAGTCATGTCCCCTAGAAGCAGAGCCTAAGGGTGTGTTTTTGTGCACGTGATTTTGAGGCCGTGCTCTTGGGAGAACCCTATGAGGTGAAGGAAGCAAAGATGGGTAGAAGCTATGCAAAGATGTGGGTTCAGCTGAAACCAGCTTCAAGCTGAGCCCATGAGAAGTTCAAGAGACTGAATGGTAACCCACTGTACTTCCAGCTTTAGCTGAGTGCCTGAGATTTTGTCCTGTGTATCAGTCTGCCATTGGCCATGGCCATGGCCATGGGCTGTCCCTGAAGTAAGAATAACTGCCCAGGAATTTTCAAGCTAGGTGCCTTCAATTGATGGACGGGGAGTCTTCTGAGAAGGGTACAGTTGTGAGTCCTTAGCAGCTGACGTGGTAAGCAACTGGAAGATGACTACACCAGCAGAACAGGGGGATCTGAGTAGGAAACCAGGAGCTTCCGTTACATTTGGTGTGCTTACCTGGAATCCAACACAATCTACTTCATGGTGAGACCTTCTCTAAGGACCCCCAGACAAATAGAGTATGTGATCACCTAGATAATATGGTTGAAAGGACACATTATCCATTCCTGGTGTTCAACTCATATTCCTTTGGGCTGAAGATTGCTCTCTTCCTATGGCCCTCATATATAATGGAAATTAAGAAGTAACCTAACACTTGAATAAAAATTAGCCTCTCCCAGGTAGAAGGATCTTAAAGTGGAAGAAGAGTGTTGGCTGGGGAGTGGAAAAGGGAGGAGCAGGCTTCAGGAGTTGGAGGGCTGGGAAGCCAAAATTAGCACAAAGTGTACCCAGAACACCTTTGCCTCATTTTCTCAATTTGCCCAATTGAGCTGCTCAGAGCTGCCCTACCGTCCACCCTGTCAGTCTCCACCCAGAACAAATACAACTACAGTGTGAGCAGAGGCCTTTAGAAGATTAACTGTTAATAACGCTGAGAAACAAAGAACTTGGGACAAAAGAGAAGCAGCAGCATAGTGCTTTTTCATACCAGAAGCAGCAAAACTATCTGCACACGGACTGAACTCCCATATGACATGAGAAGGAAATAAGCAATTCAAAGTCTGTGCAAAAAATGACAAGAACCAAGGGTGTTCATAATCAAAGGTAGTAATTTCAAACCGTCTTGCAATAAATGGGAAGTCAGAAAAGTTGTCTGAGAAAAGACATGGTTTATTAAGGAATCTGAGCGTTCCTAAAACTATGATTCAAAAACATAAAAAAGCTTTGACAGAATTCACAATTAATGAAGAAAGAGAGACCATCATCACTGTCAGGGTAAGAAACCGCTGACCTCTGAACTTCGGGCTTCAGGTGTTAGATCAGCGAGCCGGGCAGTAAAGGACCCGACAATGAAGTGGGTGCAGAGAGGAAAGGCCAGCTTCTAACCTCGTGCATTCGTGAATGATTGATTGGGTGGGAGGCCAAATCCTCTTGGGAACTGCACATCTTTCATAACTTTCCTGGTTGTAATAAACACCTCCACTTGAGCTAAATGTGAGTAATGTAGGTGTACTGCAGCCTAAGATTTTGTGAGATGGACCTTTATTTTACACTGATTCCCCAGCAGTAGCAAAAGGAAGAGAGAAAGAGAAAGAACAAACTTTAAAAGGAAGCGAGACACTTCTCCTCAGCAGATTTGAGGAACGGAGCTCTTTCTACCACTGGAAAGGAAAGAGTTGTATCTCTAAAGTGCCAAGGAAAGCACTGTAAAAGAAATCTTTTTTCTTTGTGTATTTACCTTGGGATAGATACATCAATGTATTTCTCTTCGGAAAGGTTTAATGTGAATGAGAACACTGGGCGATTTACTAGGAAGCTCTTATCTACATCTTTTTGCTGTTTTCCACGATCACTTAAAATGCCTCATTGTTCAAACAATAGAAATACCTTATACAAGCTATAAAACAGTAATCATTTTTAAAATTCCACTTTAACAAAGTAACTGTTTGAATATTAATAACAGCAACAATAATAGGATTTAACATTTGATGAAGGTTAGGTGCCAGTGATGTCCTAAGTGCTTTACATGTATGAAATCATTTAATGCTCAGAATATTCTTTTGAGAAGGTTTGATGTTTAGTTTTATGTGCCCATGATGCCCAGATATTTGGTCTAACAGTATTCTGTATCTTTCTGTGAAGGTGTTTTTTTGGATGAGATTAACATTTAAATCAGTGAACTTTGAGTAGATTGTTCTTCACAAGTTGTTGGGCCTCATTCAATCAGTTGAAAGCCTTAATAGACCAAAGACTGGCCTTCCCTTGCCAGAAGGAATTCTGCCATCAGACTGTCTTTGGACTCAAACTACAGCTCTCCCAGCAACATTTCTGTTGTTTCTGATTCACTGTAGAACATTGACTAATACAGATGGGTATTATTTATTCTTAGATGAGAAAATTGAAAAATTTTAGTCAAATATGTCTTGAATCAAATTGTACACCCTGAGTCAATTTTCACAGTTTCTTAAACCCATTTTTTATTCTACTTTTCAAAGCAACTGAAGCCAAGGCACTTAAAGAAGTGCTTGTTTATTCCACAGACAAGAAATTTACCAAGAGCAATTATAAACTAAAGCATTTATCAGTTTGATTCTGTGTCATCATCAAACCTAGATTTTGCAAATTTTTTGACTTCTTTCACCAAAGTTGTATTCCCTAAAATTGTCCCCTCTCAAGCCTGCCAAGATTGAAATAAACCATTAACTATTTGAATTAGACAATTCAAAATTGTACACTTTTTTAAATTGTACACTTTTGAAAAAAAGTTTTATTTTGTTTTTCTTTTCTTTAGAGTTCCATTGACAAAGCTTCCTTTAGTTTAGTAAAGGATTCCTACAAGAAATCAGAGTTCAGTTTTCTTATTTACAGATTAGTCTCAAGGTAAAAGGAAAAAATCGATAATCTTCATCTTACTTCTTCTTAGAAAATAGATATATGAAACAGTATATTTAATCTGATATACATGAAAAATTTTAAATGATTCTAAGTACTGGGGGGACCTTCAGGATGGTGGAAGAGTAAGATGTGATCACCTTCCTCCCCACAAATACATCAAAAATACATCTACATGTGGAACAACTCCTATAGAACACCTACTGAATGCTGGCAGAAGACCTTAAACTTTCCGAAAGGCAAGGAAATCCCCACATTCCTGGGTCGGGCAAAAGAAAAAAGAAAAAACGGAGACAAAAAAGTAAGGATGGGACCCACACTTCTGGGAGGGAGCTGTGAAGGAGGAAGAGTTTCCACACACTAGGAAGCCCCTTCACTGGCAGAGATTGGGGGTGGGCAGGGGACAAGCTTGGGCCCGTGAGCTGAGGTAGCAGGAAATGGCTGGAATGAAAATGCCAGTTTTCTATTAAGATAATGATTCTTTTTTCAGAGATATCAACTATAATAAAGATATTTAAGCAAAAGAGCAAAATTTCCACTTTTTGTGTGTATTATGGAATCAAAATAGGAAGAACTATAATCTTCATTATAGTCATACTTTACAGGATCTTTTTTGCATTTTTGAAATGAAGTAAGAAAGGAAGAAAGTGAGAGAGAGATACAGGATATTTTAAATTATTAGGTGAAACAGTTGACTAAAAATCTTAGAAAAACATTTTTTAGGATATTAAAAAGGTTATTTTTTCCAAAATCCACTTCTAGGCAGTCTGTTCTAAAATTAAATGCCAAAAATTGTATTTCTTATTCATACGTAGACTGTGCATGCCAAAGTTCGTCTACATTATTATTCAGTCTGTTGGCAATCGTTCCTCTTCCAGGTTGTTGAGTTCATTTATTTTCTGGTTATTACAATCTGTTCATATTTTTCCAATTCATCCTTTTATTAAATGAGAAAAGCTATCAAATTTACTTAGGAAATGAGCAGTTAGTCCAAAGGAAGCATCTTTAATGCTTCATAATACTGTTCAAAAGTGTTTTGGTGTCCTGCTGCTCATACAAAGCATTGTACCAATTTACTAATTCAAACATAAGATAATTCATCACTTTTATGAATTTTAATATATGTACTTTCAAAACTCAAGCATTCTTCTGACTAGTTCTGGTGGAGAAAATATCACCTTATGGGACAAAAGTAGAGTGGAGAGAAACCAAAATGACTATCAAATTAATAATTCTCTGCAAACTTTCAAAAATCTTTCCTGCAGTCCCATCTTAACACTTGGTACACATTTACTTTTCTTTTCCTTCCCTGATTTATGTTCATGAATTTACTTTCACAAATGCTTTTGTAGATATTTTAGAAACAAATATTATATAAATAGAACTCTTCTAAGGAAGTCAATAAAATTTTCCTACACTTAAAAACCTAGATTATAAATTACAACTCTTTTAATACATATGGCTTATACAGTAAAAGTTAGCATTGACATAGGTTCTCTGTTTGATCTCACTTGATCATTATAACAACGTTGGAAATTAGCATCTATTGCCCCCATTTTACAGATAAGAGAACAGATTCAGAGAAGGTAAGAAAGACACAGTAAAACAAGGAAATGTGTTTGAGAGATGCCTAAGTGTGCAGCAACAAGCTCATAAAAGGAGGGACCTGACATCCTCTGGGCCTCAAGGGAAAGGCAGGGATAGGAGCAGGTGTGTGAGAAGCCTCTCGGGGCAGGTCATTGGACAAGGACAAGAAAGAGTGGGGCTGAGGGAAATTGGGAAAAGGGTGGTAAAGATAACGAAATGACCACTATTGGAGACAGGAGAGAGGGTGGCCAAGTGGACTGTGTGCATTTAGATGGGCCCAGTGACATAATATGAATTGATCTAGATCTTTTAAATATGATGAATGTTTCTTCATTGGTGAGGCATGCTAGAAAGAGACCGCCCACTGAAAAAAAGTGAAGAAAGAAGGCTAAACATTTTTAGAGTGACCTGTCGCATGATAGAACAAATAACTTTCATTTATCTCCCGAAGTTTCTTATTTTTATGCCTAAATCTTTTGGGGGTGTGCATGATTATGTCAGTAACTTTATTTTTATTGAAGTATATTTGATGTACAATATAAGTTACAGGTGTGGAATATAGTGATTCACAATTTTTAAAGGTTATATTCTGTTTAGAGCTATTATAAAATTTTAGCTATATTCCCTGTGTTGTACAATATACTCTTGTAGCTTATTTTATTCTTAATAGTTTGGACCTCTTATTCCTCTGCCCCTATCTTGCCCCTCCCCCATCTCTGTCCCCACTGGTAACCACTAGTTTGTTCTCTATATCTGTGAGTCTGCTTCTTTTTTGTTATATTCACTAGTTTGTTGTATTCTTTAGATTCCACATATAAGTGATATCATACAGTATTTGTCTTTAATAATAATTTGTATTATTAAATATTTCATATAGGAAAAACTACAGAATAATATACTGAACAACAATCTTGTCTATCTTAATATTTTACTAAATTTGCCTTGGAGGATTTTAGGAAATTAGACAGTTCAGATACAGGTAAAGCCTACTGTATATCTCTTCCGGTTTCCCTTATTCTCATTCTTTCTCCAGACGTAACATCTATCTTGAATTTGGAATTTATCATTTTCATGTATATTTTTATAATTTTGCTACTTGTGTATGTATCCAAGAACAATATTTTGATTTACTACACATGACTTTACAATGCTGTTAAACTTTACATATTATTTCTTAATTTGCATTTTTGATTCTATATGTTCTTTATTTTTTTGTAAAGACTTTAATTTTTTAAATGGCCAAAAGGTATGAAGCAATTTCCGTATTCATTTCCTTTTAGCTGAAAATGCTGATAATGTGCCTGAAACTTCTTTGCCTCTAGTTCTTTTTATTTTAATTTATATTAACTAAAATTTTTTTTTAATTTTTATTTTTTTATTGAAGAATAGTAGACTTACGTAGAACATTATATTGGTTTCAGGTGTACAGCATATTGATTCAATATTTCTATAGATTATACTCCATTTAAAGTTATTACAAAATAATGGCTATATTATCGTGTACTGTACAATATATCCTTGTCTTTATTTATTTTGTACGTAGTACTTTGTGTCTCTTAATCCCATATCAGTATCTTGCCCTTCCCCACTTCCCTCTCCCCACTGGTAACCACTAGTTTGTCCTCTACAGATGTGAGTCTGTTTCTGTTTTGTTATATATGTTTGTTTTATTTTTTAGATTTCACATATAACTGAAAACATTTGTATTCTACTGTCTGACTCATTTCACTAAACATAATACTCTCTAGGTTCATCCACAGTGTTGCAAATAGCACAATATCATTATTTTCTATGGCTGAATGAGTAATATTTCATTATATATACATCCATATATATATGGGTACTTAGGTTGATTGGTGTTGGAGCATTCGCTTGGCTCAGGCTGGGGTACACAGTGGGGTGGTCACAAGATACCAGTCAGTCACACATGTGGTTTCAACCTGCCCTTTCTGTCCTGTTCTAGGATCAAGCAAGCAAGTCTGTCTCCTAAAGAGCAGAGTCCAGGCTTCCCACAGCCCTCCTCCGAGTCCCACTAGCCCTCCAACCACTGAAAGGGGTTTATCTTCCCTGTGTCGGACCCCAGGGCTGGGACTCCCAATGTGTGGCTTGAACGACTCACTTCCCAGGGAGGATCTCCACCCATGTAATCTCCTTTTTCCTCTGAGTCCCTTCCCACGGGCATAGGTCCTGGTCTGATTGCTTTCCTTCCCTTCCTACCCAATTCTTTGTGTATCTTTCTTACAGACATGGTTGTACGGGAGTCTTTCTGCCAGTCTCCAGTTAGTTTTCAGTGAGAATTGTTCCACATGTAGATGTGTTTTTGTTTTTGTTTTTAATTAATTTTTATTGGAGTATAGTTGATTTACAATATTGTGTTAGTTCCTGTTGTACAGCAAAGTGTATCTGTTATACATATACATATATCCACTCTTTTTAAGATTCTTTTCCCATATAAGTCATTATAGAGTATTGAGTAGAGTTCCCTGTGCTATATAGCAGGTCCTTATTAGTTATCTATTTTACACATAGTAATGCAGTTTGCAGCAACATGAATGGACCTAGAGATTATCGTATCAAGTAAAGTAAATCAGATAAAGACAAATATCATATGATATCACTTATATGTGGAATCTAAGAAAAATGGTACAAATGAACTTATTTACAAAACAGAAGTAGAGTCACATGTAGAAAACAAGCTTATGGTTACCAGGGGGAGGGGGTGGATGTACTTTTGATGTGTTCATTGAGGAAGGAGCTCCATACCCTCCTACTCTGCCACCTTGAGTCCTGCCTCCTGTCCTGTGGTCTTTCTGAGCATTGTCAATGCTGGTGCATATAGCACTGTTCATTCGTTTTAGCTGCTAAACAGTATTCTACAGTATGAAAATACCACACTTATGTATCTGTTATCCAGCTGATGAATACTTAAGTTGTTTTCAGTTTTCCTTTCTTAAAAACAATGCTTCAATAAAGATTTGTGCCTAGAAGTGAAGTTTCTGGGTTAAATATAATCAAGTTATTTTTCAGAATGGTTGTGGTGTTACAGTCGCACCTTCCTCGTGCTTAGGTATGAGTGTTCCTGTCCTTTGCGTCTTCAACAACATTTAGTGTTTTCATATTTCAAGAAGTTCCAATCTCATGAGTATGAAATATTTTACTTCCTTGACTTATAATGATGTAGGTTTATATTTGTATCGCCAGTTTGGGTTTACTGATCTATGAGTTCTGTGTGATGTCTTTTTTCTTATTGCTTTTCATTTCTTTAAACATGCTGGATGCTAATCGTTTGTTGAAAATATTTTTTTCTCAAGGCATGACTTGTCTTTGATTATAGTGTCTTTAGAAATGCAGACATTTATAATTTTGATATAAATCAAATCATAAATTCTTTTAATTTTTGGTTTGTGCCTTTTGCATCTTATTTAAGAAAGCCTTCTCTATGCCGAAATGACAGTGATATTCTTCAATATTTTTGTTAAATACTCTAAAGTGTTGTTTTTTCACATTTAGGCCTTTAGTCCATCTGAAAGTAATTTATATATACTGTGAGACAGGGATTTAATTTTATTCTTTCAATACCTGAGCACTATGTATTGAATAGATCCTCTTTCCTTCCTGGATTTGTAATGACACCTCTATAATATACAAAGTGTCTTCATATGAATGAGTTTCATTCTTAGCTCTCAGTTGCATGACTTAGCATTCAAACTCCGCATCAGTTTGTCACATTTTATATTTTTACAGCTTCATCAAAAGCCTTCATATCTGCTAAGGTGAATCCATACGATCTGTATTCCTCAAAGTTTTAGGTTTATTCATAACCCTTTACTGATACAAGAGAATTTTTGAATCAGCTTTTAAATTTCCATATAAAATCACAAAAACTCTATTGGAACTTTAAGGGATTTTGTAATAAAAATAAAAATTAATTAGAAGCTAAATTACATTTTCTTTATTTAAATTTTCCAAACTTATACATCATTTTAATATGTTTTTTCATAGAGTTTTATAATTTTCCCTATAAAAGTCTAAAACCTCACTTGTTAGATTTTACCTAGGCACTTACATTTCCTCTGTCTTTCCAAAAGTACATTTTTAATTTAAAAAATTCTGATGTATGAAATTGCAATTATCTTTTGTATATTTTCTTTGCAACATTAGTCGTGCTGCACTCTTAGTTTTAATAATTTGCCTGTAGATTATTTTCAATTTTCTTGTAGACCATCTTTCTCTCTGTAAAGTGTGTATTTATTTTTTTTAATACTCTCACACTTTTTATTTCTTACTCCCAAACTACTGAATTGATCAAAGCCTCCAGTATAATTTGATTAGCAGTAGAGATAGTGGGTATCCTTTTGTTGTTCTTGACATGAACTAGAATGCTACTAATGATAAATACTAAGTTTACTTTTGATATTTGGTAGATAAATATGAAATTTAGTCTTGATTATTTGGTAGAAATATAGGTTATCCCTACTTTAAAATTTCTGATTTACTGTGAGTTTTTCTCTTGAATTACATCAGATGGGGAATTTTATCAGATGCCTCTTCTATTTGATATAGCTATATATTTTTTCTTTGTGTCTTTTGATTAATGACACTAACTGATTTTCAAATATTAAAAATATCCTTATATTCCTGGTGTAAATTCAACTTGCTCAAGATGTTTTGAAGTATTTTAATATAAATAATACACAATAAATTGTGTGGCATGGTTTCTTAATATCTGTGAGAAAAATTAAACTCATTTTCTTGTAAATATTTTCCTGATTTTTTGGATCAAATTATATACCCCCATAAGATGAGTCAGTAATTAATCTCTCACTTTTTATTCTCAGGAAGAGTTTATTTAAGATTAAGATTACCTCTTCTTTGTCACTACTAAAACATCTAGATCTGTGCTATAGACTGAATATTTGTGTGCCCCCCAAATTCATATGGTGAAACCTAATCCCCAATGTAGTGTTATTTGAAGTTGAGACCTTAGGGAGGTGATTGGTTGATGGGTGGAGCCCTCATGAATGATATTAGTGTCCTTATAAAAGAGGTCCCAGAGGGCTCCCTTGCTCCTTCCACCATGTGAGGACACAGGGAGAAGACAGCGGTATATGAACAAGGAAGCAGTATCTCACCAGATACCAAGTGTGCTGGCACCTTGATCTTGGACTTCTCAGCCTGCAGAACGATGAGAAATAAATTTCTATTGTTATGACCAGTAGTCTATGGTATTCTGTTACACCAGCCTGAACAGACAAAGACAGTCCGGCTTCTAGTTAAAGAAGATTTGAAGATGTATATTTGCTTCTTCTCCCTGCCCAAATGGATGGATTTATAAAATTGAAAAATAGGTAGGTAAGTGATAACTGTCACAGAAGACTGGAGTAAATTTAATCCTAAACTGGCTGCAAAGAAAGCCAAGAAGAAACACAATTTCCACCACAGATGGCAAAACTCTCAGGGACTGGTGGTAACAAGTACATCTCGAAGTGGGGATGTAGAAGTGAAGTAGGTGTAAACAAGGAACTCAAAATAGATGTAAAATTTTAAAGTAGATTAACAAGATTTGAGTTGCCAAATGGTCTTCTCCACCCCAGCAGAAGACTGTAACTTTATTCTTCAGCAGGAATAAAACAGATCATAGGAAACTATATTCAAAACAGGCATTTGTTTGAAAACTTACATAAGAAATATGGTAACCTCAGTCTTCTGCTTGAACCTAACTCCAAGAATGTCGGCAGCAAGGATTCTACACCCCCAGGCAGGAGATTATAAGAGGCTTGTCTATAGGGTTGCCAGATAAAATTCAGGATGCTCAACTAAATGTGAATTTCAGGTAAAGAATGAATAATTTTTCAATGTAACTATACCCCCATTAATAATTGGGTCACATTTATGATAAAAAAATTACTCTTCACTTAAATAGAATAATATTAAATTGGGCATCCTATATTTTTATTTGCTAAATCTGGCAACCTACTTGTTTGAAGAATTTGAACAGCCCATGAGGAAAGACCTAAAGATTTCGACAGTCAGTGTCCCTGCTAACACTCCACATTTAAAAAGCCCCATGCATGTGCAAAGACTTCCAATCAGCTTTTTAGCGTACCGCTTTTTTGGAAACAAATTCAGTAAATGTGTGATGGCTTTATTCATGAATAACAACTGTTAATACTTTGAGTTGTTATGACCCAAGCTTCACTTTCTGGTGAGTACACACCAAATAGAGCACATCTCTAAATATCAATGCTCCGTGCTCTTGTTTCTTTACCATGGAAATTCAATATTTCCCACCATAACATTTATTTTTTTGAGAAATATAAGAAAACAGAGAATGTTATGGAAGAATGTGGAGTGATGTCGTGCTCCTTTGTTGGCTTTATTACTATTTTGCTCTTCAGAGGTTGCTTCTAATCCTGAAGCTTAGTACCTCTCTTTGAGGTGAAATTTACATAAACATTAAATGAATCACTTTTTTTTTTGCGGTACCAGACCTCTCACTGTTGTGGCCTCTCCCGCTGTGGAGCACAGGCTCCGGACACGGAGGCCCAGCGGCCATGGCTCACGGGCCCAGTCAGAGCTATGGGAAACCCAAGACAGCCGTTCGATTCTTCCTGGCCCCCTAGCAAACTCAGTTTTTGCATTTCTTCACCCACCATAGTGCATTTAAGATGACTCAAATTGTAAATATACATTGGTGGAAAGACTTCTTTAAAAAATGGTTTACCACCAATGTCTAACCTTTCAGGTCCATAATTCTGGAAAAATTATTTTTGTCCCCAGAGGCCTCAGATGTCCTCCCTCTGGACCATTTGAGTACCTGCAGCTGGACTTCAAGCAAGTGTCATTGAGTATGGGTTATCAATATGTTCGTGTTATTGTGTGTATATTTTCCAGATAGGATGAAATCTTCCCAGGCTGCAAGGCTGATGCCCTCACAGTGGCAAATTAACTATTAGAAAATGTGTTTCCCATTTGAGGTTTACCTTACACAATTTCCAATGTTGAAAGCACCCACTTCACTGGACAAATCATATGCGCTTTAATGGCAACCTTGTAAACTTCTTGGAATTATCATTGCCCTTATCACATTCAATCATCAGGCAAGGTCAAGAGAACTAATGAAAAAAACTGGATTCAAGCAGAACAAGAATTAATAACATGAGACTGAATTAACTAATGAGGATAATTATCATTTTTATGATTTTGTGTTTAAAATATAGCTGTTCTTTAATATTTTTCAGATTTAAAGAAATCTTTTGTCTTAAGTTATCACCAATTTGGTAAAATATACCTTTATGAACAAACATGAAACATTTAATTTCTCTCCCTACCTGATTCCTCCAGCATTTGGAAACTCTCAGTGAGTATTCTTATGACTATATATATATATATATATATATTTGTATTTGCATAAGTTCAGTAAGAATCTGTTTTCCTTGTTATAAAACACAATTGAAAACATTGGCTATATTACCAAGGTTTTGACTGAAATTGTATTACAGGTAAAACTGAATGTCTATATCCCTGACTTGGCTTCCTTGCCTCAGAGGCTTTTGAGGGTTCAGGCTGAGACTCCTCATGAAAAGTTTCAACAAAGTAGTCTTTAAAAGATGGTCCATCAGTATTCTTTATCTGCACTTATATAAATAATCAGGCTAAGTTTAATACAGAAAAATTCATTTTATTATGTTTGGTGAAAAATGGGAAGGGGACTAATTATAGAGAGAAAAATTATGTTTGCAACTTTCTGGATATTAGAGTCTAATCCTGATAATTGTCTTTGAGGTTTTGTTATAGAACTGTAAACCAGACTGGATCCTGAATTCTTCTAGCTTCCTCAAATATTTGTCTATAACTCACCAAAATAATGTTTCCAATTTTCTCCCACCCTCTGTATTTGGAATCACTAGAAACAAAGATTGCTCTTAAATCTCCTTGGAAGGGACTGAACTAGGTCCTCCTCACTACCCAGATGGCAGTAAACTTCAGGCACTTGAACTTTGGATACCCATCTTAAAACCGAAGAAGACCCCCACCTGATACCTAGTCCTGTACAAATGCTGGAGACTTCCAAATCAAATTGATGGGGAAGAGAAGTAGCTGACATTGAGGTACACTGCTTCTGCCAAAGGTAATGGATCAACACTTCATGCTTTAAACACGAAACCCTTTCTCCTCTTTTCCTTTTCTTTACTCAAGCATTGGCATGGAAAGGTATCACCCTCATCTGTATCTCCCAGACCATTGCTAAGGGGGGTAAATGTTCAAGTTTCTGGGTTTGTCATAAAAATTCTGATCTATCCATAGTTATCTAGACCAGATTTGCCCCTACTCACTGAGAGATCTCACCAGCAGCACACATTTTTGCAAGGCATTTAGGATGACTTTCAGGCTAGGAAAATCTCTTCCCACATGTGCTAAAGACCTGATTGACCCTTGGCTTGAATGGGTAAATGCAGCAATCCCTGTGAATAAATCCATTCTCTGGTTAGGAGTAGAGATAAATGAGAATGTGATCAGAAACTTCTTCTCAATTCTTAGAGATATTGCAGATTCCATCATTAAGACATTAGCTGCCCAGCAACAATCCTAAGACTTTCTGGCCAAGTTTCCTCTTGATAATAGAACAGCCCTTGATTATCTTTTAGCTGAGCAAGGAGGTGTCTGTGTTGTGGCCAGCACCACCTGCTGCACCTGGATTGACGTTTCTGGGGAAGTTGAAACTAATTTATGTAAGATCCCTGAGAAAACCACTTGCCTTAAAAGGATGACCCCTTCGTGAGGGTCTTTCTTTGATTGGTTTGTGTCTTGGTGACCATGGCTCCAAACTACACTCCAAACATTGGGAATTATCCTGCTTATAACCCCCCTGGCATATTTGTTGTATGCTCTCAAAAGCTTTAAATGCATGTTCACAGCTGCTAACCACAAAGCAAATAATCTCCCTAGGACTGGAACATCAGAAATGAAGCAAAGCATTATGAACCTAAAACCATGACCTGTGAATGCCACAGGGACTAAGCAAAAACATCATGACCTATGGTTACCCCACCACAGATCAGTAGAGCTGTGAGAAATACGGAGCAGTAGCTGAGAGTGACCCTGGTGCCTTAAGTGTTGATCATGTGTCTCAGTTAGGCTTACAGTTTGATCAAAAGGGGTAAATTGCTGAAGAAGAAGAAGGAGAAGGAAAGAAAGAAAGAAAGAAAGAAAGAAAGAAAGAAAGAAAGAAAGAAAGAAAGAAAGAAAGAAAGAAAGAAAGAAAGAAAGAAAGAAAGAAAGAAGAAAGAAAGAAAGGAAGGAAGGAAGGAAGGAAGGAAGAAGGAAGGAAGGAAGAAAGAAAGAGAAAGAAAGAAAGAAAGAAAGGAAGGAAGGAAGGAAGGAAGGAAGAAAGAAAGAAAGAAAGAAAGAAAGAAAGAAAGAAAGAAAGAAAGAAAGAAAGAAAGAAAGAAAGAAAGAAAGAAAGAAAGAAAGAAAGAAAGAAAGAAAGAAAGAAAGAAAGAAAGAAGGAAAGAAAGAAAGAAACTGAAGGCGAAGCCACTTTCCCCCAGAACAGCGAACCAAAACTTAATTGCAGTTTCAATATCTCCCAGGAATAAAATGTCTGGAATTTCCTGGTCAGCACTAGTGAGATAACCTTGGCAGAAACAATTCTTTTTTTCTTTTCTTTTCTTTTTGGCTAATAACCTCCTTGTCCCGCACCATTTCTATGACAACCTTCCATTTTGTATAGTTCCACAGAGTGTCCTTCTATTTACTAGATGGGATGTTTCTGGATTCATGAATCATTAAATAAAGCCAAGTAGATCTTCAAATTTGCTTAGTTGGATTTTGTTTTTAAACAACACCCAAGCTTAAAAGTTACTATGGTACTGAGTTTAGAACTAACACAATGTTTCCATACGGTCAGGCACTTGAACTGTGATCAAGGGTGCCTGATAAAACACCCTTTATCGTAAAGTGTCCCAGTAGGATTGATTTCTCTTTGAGCCAACAAACACTAACTAAGCATTGAGTTAGCACAAACAGACTTCATTTACTAAATAGTATCTTCATTAAAATCCAGAGAAGAGGGCTTCCCTGGTGGCGCAGTGGTTGAGAGTCCGCCTGCCGATGCAGGGGACACGGGTTCGTGCCCTGGTCCGGGAGGATCCCACATGCCGCGGAGCGGCTGGGCCCGTGAGCCATGGCCGCTGAGCCTGCGCGTCCGGAGCCTGTGCTCCGCAACGGGAGAGGCCACAACAGTGAGAGGCCCACGTACCACACACACAAAAAAAAAATCCAGAGAAGAAATCTTGGTGTTCCTCCCAGAGATTCATAATCAAATGATTTTTCTCTGGTGGCAGAACCTGTTTATTCCTTCAACCCTTTTTTAGTTGCTCAGCTTTTGCAATATTTTCTTGATGTTTTTGTTTCTTCTTTTGCTCCTCTTCTCTGGTCTCTGTCCAGAGGACCAGTTTCCAGGAGAGCTTACCCTTGCTGGGCACAAGTGGGGCAGGGTCAATCTAACTGCTGTAAGGAAGCATACGGGTCTTCCATAATTCATTCTATGACCTGCTCAGCAAGTCTTTCTATTTCTGCAGCTTAGGAAAACTTAAGCTTGGGTAGTGATCTCTGACTTTGTCCTGGGGCTATTGGTGAGCCCATCACAATTTCGATGAGCCTTGGGTGTTTGTTTTCTTCTTCCATCTGAAAAAGGTGGAGGGGGCCGGATCTCTGCCCTACGCCTGCGGGGCCTGAAGCTACAGCTGGTGACCCTTTGCTACCACCTGAACTTCTTCCTTTGTCTTTCTCTTCCCTGCTCACTTCTCATTTGCTACCCCAATGGGGCCACCAACCAGGAGAGCCATGTACAATGCAAGACCCTCACCTCATGACACATGCCTCCCTGGGCAGGTGGCTGCCTCTCTTGGGCCCCGGCAAATCCATGGCCACTGTGCCACCAGCCTCTCTCTGTTCCCCCAAGAGCTAGGTGCTTGAACGCCCACTCCCAGCTCACACAGCCATTTATTGTTTATCCCAGCCACAGCGGTCAGGAGGACATTTAATAATGGAACACTAAAATTTCATTTTTTTGGCTTTCTTTAAAATCCTAGGATAGATAGTTCTTCCAAAAATTTGTCAAGAATAGACTGAATCTACCATTTTCAGGGAATATTCTAGAGCGTATATTGGACAGTCCCAGAAAGCACCCTTTATCATAATGTGTCCCAGTAGGATTGATTTCTCTTTGAGCCAACAAACATTAACTAAGCATTGAACTACCCATGATTTGTATGGCCTAGGTATTCATTAAGTTATATTAGGAAGCAGAGATTGATGGCATATTCTCCCTTAACGAATGTCCTTGTTTCAAGCAAAAGGCAATTCAAATTCATTCCAGAAACCTAAGAGCTACATCAAATAGTAGGTATTCAAAAATATGTTTGTATTGTGCATGATGGTGGTGAAGTTTCTTACAGTGAAAAGCATTTCTCAAATGTATTCGCTGGTCCTTTCAGCCTCTCAGCACCTCAGTTTACTCACAGCTGCAAGTGTACTCACTATCTGACCAAAAGAGCAGCCCAGGACGCAGTGTCACTATTAAATCACTCTCTCCTGTCCTTGGAGGCCAGTGGGGTTTTCTCTGTATTGTTCTGCCAAAAGCATTTTGGTTGTACCTTCAAGCATTCACTCTATACTCCTTGCAGAAACCAAGCCCAAATCCAAAAGTCCAGCACATGTTTCCCTAATCTGCTCAGTTCTCCCCAGGTCTGGCATTCCCATACTATTACACACGGTAACCCTCTTGTCTAAAATAAACAATAATAAAGGATGTATTATTTCTGCATAAGTGTATTGAGTAAAATACAAAGCAGAAAGGCAGAATATTTGTTACTAAGTTTGATTCTTGACTGTCGTATATCTGGACACTTGTTTGATTGTGAAGTTTTAAAAATAATTAGCAGGACATTGAAAGAATATCATTTTTACGCCTCTTTGCCCCCATAATTGACAGTTTCCAACTTCTCTACTTTCTGTACCAAAACCTCTCTTCATCTGCACCTGCTCTCCATTAATACTGCCAACAATCTAGTTCAGACCTCAACCAGTGATTTCAACGCTCTGAACATGAGGAAATTTTAAAGTGTTATAACGTTGTTTATTCCTTCCTACAAAAAGAAACTTATAATTTTAGTGTCTAGTGTTTGATAAAATCTATACTGACAAAAGCTACTATTGATTTATTAATACATTTAAATGATTTATATTTTATTAGTCAAACTAATATCTAGATAAATGTCCCAAATATTATGTGTATATGCGTGTTTGTTGTGGTTTTTGCCCACCTAACACCTCTCCCTTTTTTGGGAAACAGGCTACCCCTTTTTGCTCTGGTTGTGTTTCCTTTGCCATGATAATTGGCCTTGAGTCTTGAGGCAATAACTTTGCATATGTCTGCAAACACCACTCCTTGTGTGAGGGGTTGGTCCAGGGCCTTAGCAAGTGACACAAGCTGGGATAATCAGAGTTCCTTCATGTGACTGGGGCGAAGAGCCCTCTAGGGACTAATGGAAAGGCCTTGAGGATACGAGCCTACCTGCTAGCAGCATCTCTTTCCTTCACAATGTGGTTAAGTTGGAAGGAGGCCAACTCATAGAGAAGAGCAGAAATAAAATATAAAAAATAAAAAATATCCTTTCTACTTTCTACATAAACTGGCTTAAGTTGAGTTTCTGTAATTTTAAACCTCCCACCTTACAGTGCAACACTGAGGAAGTAGGGTCTGAGAAAACCAACTGATCTTTAAAATAAACTAATTCATTTTTTAAATTATAAAAGTAAAGCAGAAACATGAACCAACATTACATAAAAATATGAAAGTCGCCCCACTCAAATCCACAGCCCAAATTTTCATTGGGAATGTCTAAAGTCCCTTCTAGAAAATGGTTAGCATACGTAAAGATAAAAGACGTACAAAAGGCAACCTTTTAAACTTTGTTTAAACAATTAGTATTATACAATACATATTAGTTCACCATTTGCTTTCTTCCTAGAAATATGGATCTACTCCATTATTTTGACTGAGTTTTGGGGAGGGGGAAATTTCCCCCTTGACTCCTCTTAAATTCTTGTGGCTGGACTAATAAAATTGACAGGATACAGATTAACAGAAGAAAAAGAAACAAATTTTAATTCATTTGCATGGAGGTCTCAGAAATGCAACCTAAGAAGTGGCCAAAGCAAACAGCTTTTACACTTTTTTAGACAAAGAAACAAATTTGTGAGGAATTAACAGGACAAAGGATTTAGGCTTTGGGTGCTTAATTAGGGAGGAATCTAAACAAAGTTTGGGCTTGGAGTAGTAATGAAGAAACAATGTTTGTTTATACAGGATTCTCTGCCCAAATTCCGGATCTCTAACATAGGCTGTCCAGATGCAGGGAAAGGACCTTTCACGTGGGATATTTATTTCCTGATTTCAGGGAGATACAGGGGAGGGTCTGAGTATCCCTCTTGTATTGGCCATTTCTTAAGTATCTTTAATTCAAAATAACCTATATGCCACTGGGGGGTAGCCTGCCCTGGACCCCAGTAAGCTACAGAACTTTCCCTTGCAAAGATGCCATAATTTATTTTACCAGCCCTCTGCCAGTAATTAGAAAAGTAAATAGAATTTTAAAGCATTTGGCTTCAATGAAGAAGTAAGTGATTTTTCTCCATATTGTTTGGATGCTAAAAGATTGTTTTTTGCTTATTTCACATGGAATTATAATCAGAATGTTAAGTGATGATTCCCCTTTGAATGATGGAGTTGACTGTATCTTAGCTACTCAGCTTTAACTAAGATTTCACTTAAAATTCAAAAATAAAGAAATTATCTTCATTATGGTACATTTAAAAACATATACTAAGTAGTTAAGAATAGTAAATCTTTCATTGTGACTCAGAAGTCGACCCATATATTGAAGGAATTTCTTTGCTCATTCTGGATGAACATAGTATAAGTGTTACAGACAAAAAGGACCAAACAGAAATTCAAAATATTTCTGAGCACTATGGAAACTGGAAGAACTGTTAGCTCTATAAATATTGTATATTTTTAATACTTTTAAGAAGTATTCCATATTTCTTTAATATGTATAAAATTGATGTTACATTATAGAGTTCAATCAATCAATAGTTACTTTTCCATGTGAATATGATGCTATCACTTCTGAATTTTGTTTGATTTCCCCCAGGGCTCTCAATTCCTATGTACATTCCTTCCTGTCCCTGCTGTGCACAATTGGATAAAGACAGTTTCTTGATGCTTAGTCTGACTCTAAACCAACCACTTTGAAAATATCTATCTATCTATCTATCTCTATATGGTAGCTGAACTACCTATTGCAATCTGATCAGGTTGGCCTCAGTAAGCTGCATCTTAACTTATCTCCCTGATATGAAATATATTATTTTGCAAAATAATATGAGAAAAATAATTCAGTGATGTGCCTTACAGAAGCTGGGATTTATGACCTCTGAGAAAGCAGTCATTGAAGATAGATTTTAATATAACTCTATTGAATATCAGATCAACAATAGATAACCAAGTTTAATTTTCTATGATTTTCCACAAGATACTCCATGGTGTGGCAGACCTAGGCCTAACTTTAATAAAATAAAGTTATTTATTTTTAATAATTTAATAATTAATAAATTATAATATAATAATTAATAAATTTTAAATAATTTAATAAATAATAAATTAATGATTTATTAATATTTAATAATTAATAAAACTTTAATAAAATAAAGTTTTATTTAATAATAAATAAAACTTTAATAAAATAAATATTTAGGAGGCAAAAGGGTTAATGTGACTCTTGCAAAAAAAAAGAAAGAGTAATTAGGTTCAACATCACCAATTTTTTGAAATTTCTTAAAAATGGTCAAATGTGAACTTCTTAGTAGATACTGGTAGATATTCTCTGCAGCAAAATAACAAGCACAGAAAAATGTTGAAATGTTCCCATTATAATGAATATTTCACATTTACTGTGTGCCTTCCTGGAAAAACTCTGAAGACTTTATGAATAATTATTTCCCTCAGTAAATGAGTTTCATTGCAGAGTAAACAAGGTGCTTAACAGAATTGAGTCTTACCTGAAGACTTGTTTCATATATGAACTGCACAAAATATAAATAATGAGACAATACTCTTTGAAAAGATAAATATATCTCCAAAAATGTGGATTAATGTAGAAAACAGCTTAGGGTTTAGTAAAAGTTTCTTTTCACTGGAAAAACTAGTTCCAAATTTTCTATATGAGCGACTACTGCCCTTGATTGCCAAAGACTTCCACAGCCTATGAGATATATTTAAATAAATAACTAATAATTATTACTTGGTTCAGTTATGTTTTCCACCTACATAAAAAAATAAAATAATTCATAAACAAGGGCAGTGTGTTGTTCTCAGTTCAATGTAGACACTTCAGATCACAGCAGAATGTTCTGTTACTGGACAGCAATGATAGCACATTTAGGAACATTAACAAGTAATAGTTTTAGAGAAACGCCAGTTGGCAAAACTGCTGCCATATCAGACATGAGATTAGTGAACTCTTACAGTCCCTCCTGCATTAGAAGTAGAAAAATATCTACATTACATACAATTACATTATTGTTAATGTTCATATGCCCAAAGTATTTATATGCATTTATAAAATAGTTGGTCTTTACTTAAAATTCAGAAGGTGCTTTGAGACACTAATGGGCTGATATGTTGTTATGTGCCATGGGGTCATCCACATGTAGAAGTGAGGAAGTTCTTCACAGATAAATTATCTTGCTAAAAATGTAATGCAAACCAAATTGCCACACCAATTAGGAGCTACCAGGGCTCCTAATACTTTTTTTTTTTTAAATTAGGGTATAGTTTCTTTACAATGTTGTGTTAGTTTCTGCTGTACAGCGAAGTGAATCAGCTATACGTATACATATATCCCCTCTTCTTTGGATTTCCTTCCCATTTAGGTCACCACAGAGCACTGAGTAGAGTTCCCTGTGCTAACAAATTAAAACTAGAATTCAAATCCAGGTTTTTGAGAGTTCAGTGCCAATGCCATAATCATTAAATACTTTAAGCAATTGATTTATGAATTATTTGATTTATTTTTCTTTAAATCACTTTATCTTTTTAAAAAATTACATTAATTATAGATGTGTTCAAATTAAAGGCCATTTTCAGCAAGTTAGCGTTATAAACTTCGAATTATATGGTATTTGATGTAATAAGTGTATTTTTATTTGCTAATTTTTTATACACAATGGTCTTGCCCAACAGATATAAGAAAGCTTATGTGAAAAGTCATATTTACAACAAAAACATATATAAAGTAAAAAAAGAACAAGAGCAAACCAATAAGGTGCTGGATTGGAGCAAAAAACACAGGTTAAGGTGAACTATGAGGAATGTTCCTAAAAGAAAACCCTATTTCTCAGAGCCTTACTTATATGTGTGGAGACCAGTTCAGACTAAAGAAGGAATCAGAACCCTTCATGGAATATCTGTATTTGGAAAACATGGTATATCTGTATGTTCAAAGCTTGAAAAAACAAAACCAAGAATATTACAACAAACTCTTTCAAATTCATGCCCAGCGTGGTCTAATGAGTTCACATGAGGGGGATCTGATTCCTTGAGGGTTTTTTGACTCCCTAGGAAATGTGACTTTATTTGAATCATTATGTACTAGCTATTAGGGCTCAGGTTCTGAAAAATCAGAGGATGTCTTGTAGAAAATGGATAAATTGCAAATTATTTTTGTCCAGGAGAGATGAAAATGATCTGTATCTATTAGAAGAGATAAGATAACCCAAAGGTTACCATTGTATTGCCCAGTCGGGCATTAACCAGTTTTGACTCAAAATTACTTAGTATTCTTATTCCATCAATAATTTTCTATATGCATGTGTGTGTGTAATCAATTTCATCATTCTGTATCATAGATACAGTTAAATAGATCTCTGAATCTTTAACATGTGCCCACTAAGAGACTTATCTATTTAACTTTTTGAAAATGTTATCTTAACATCTGATAAACTGATGGGTCAGTGATCCTCCAGGTATCTGTTTAATGAGTTTATGTGTATTGGGCAAATACTACCTTTGATATTTTGTGCATAGATGCCTAGACCAAATTTGAGAGAGAAGAGAACAGAGAGAATAGATGGTTCATCCCTGGTCTCAGTTTGGGGATGAGATGTGATCTATTATGACCAAGGTGTACAAGCAGCAAGGCTGTCGTGATGAAGCTCAGAACCCAATCAGCGCTACATCTGATCCCAAATGGAGGTCAGTGTGTACCAGGGACCATGGGGGAGAGAGGGCCTTCACACTGCAGAGAGCATCATTATCATTAGGGAAGCAAGCTGACGGCGAGGGCAGTGGTGACTGGCTTCTAAGCTCCCATTTCTAATGGTTTGTGAGAACAGGAATTTAGTCAGGAGACCATAGCAGAGGTACATGCAGGGGCTGACTTCTCAGATCGTAGGGGATACCACCTTGAAATTCACAAACGTAATTGACAAAAATTGATAAAGATACTTTGGTTTAGAAGTAAGGGACATGCCCCCGGGGGGTAGGGGTGATGCCTTAGTGAAATTCATATGTCCATGTTGATGTTACTTCATTTGAATACAGTGTAAGAAGACCTGAAGATATTTCATTCATTCCAGTTTTAAAATAAACGTTTTACGAAAGTGTCACAACAGACCTTATTCAATTTAGGTACCCGGTCTTAAGGAATTACAGAGTCATCTTTACATTATAGTATACAAGACTAAAGAAAACGATCCCATGAATACGTGTATAAAAAAAAGATATTTAATTGTGGTTTTCAAACTTTGAGTTTTTCTCTCAGCTAGCATGCTTATAATGGATAAATCATGGCAGACCTGATGATTGTTTTCTCTTTGAAAGATTTTGTAAACAAAGGCATGGTCTTTATTACTATAAAATTAATTTTTTGTAGAAACTGAGTTAATAAAAGATTATAAGTAGAGGAACAAGGAGAAGCAGAAGAGCATCAGAAAAACAAAATAATTTACATCCAACCAAGATAGTTTCAAGAGTAAAAGGGAAAGCTATTAATAATTAAGCTAGAAATACAAGTGTAAACTAGGCATGTGTGGAGCAATTGGGATTTAAGGTCAGTTTAGTAGCAGAATAAATCTTAATTCATATTTTCTAGATACTTTCAGAAAACATGAGGGTACCTGTAGTGGACATAGGGATGTACTACCCAGATCAGACCTCCTCTGAGAAAGTTCCCCAACTGCTAGGACCACTGTCAATAGGCAGCCTTCACCACAAGCTTCTTCATAAACACCTCAGCTACAGAGGACTGTTTTGCCCAAGATCTTGCCCTCTGGGACAGCCCAGGCCATTTCAGTCCAGCACAGGACTATTTTCAGGCCGTTTTGGCTCCAGAGCTCCCGTGGGTTGACTTCTTCTGCCCAATCCTGTCTCGCTTCCCCCAGGTGTTGATCTCAAAGGCACTCCCTAATAGACATCTTGCATACTAAACTCCATCTCAGGATCTGTTTCCCAGAAATCCCACCTGGGACGGTGCCTGACATCGATACATTTAAGTAGACTGTAATCACCCAATGGTAAAGTGGTGATGACCACAGGCTCTGAAACCAGACTCCTGGTTAAAACCTGGGCTCACCACTTACCAGCTATATGACTGTGGGCAAGTTACTTAGCCTTGATTTCTTTTTCTGTAAAAGGTAGACAAAGACAGAGCTTACCTCATAGGGTTGCTGTGAGATTTAAATGACAATACGTGTGGAGAACTTAGTGCTTAGAATGTGGAAAGATCTCGGTAATTCTTAGCTGTTGTTAGTATCAGTGATACTATTTTTAGTCCATTTTTAGTCAAGTTGGAAATATCCCAGCATCTTCTTTCAAGCATAGGAAGCCAGTAGCAGGTCGGGATTGACTGGGTTCCCTGTGGCGAGGCCCTTCCTCACAAACCAGGGCAACGTGAACTTCCCAACCGGCACCCAGGTCCTCAGTGACTTAACTCTTACCCAGATTCTGGCACTAAGGGCACTCCTTCCAGGGATGAAATCTCCTGTCTGGGGTCAATGTCTACCCAAAGTCTAGATTCCTGGAATATCCCAATATTTCCAGGTCCCTGACAGTCATTCTGGGATATTCCCAACATCCCCCAATCCACTCACCCAGACCCCAAACCATGTCTAGTTGAGCAGATATCTGGGCCTCCTCTGTCTGACCTTCTCCAACAGCACGCTCATGCTGCCTTTTCTCTACCACCTTGGGGGAAAAAGCAGAGGTAAATTTCCCAGGTTGATTCATGCCCGAAACAACAGTCTCCTATTTTTTTTTTCCTGTTTTCGTACTCAACCCTGTCAGGCTGCAGAGACTTCAGTTCTTTTGTTCTATAATCCGGCCTTTGCTGATGCCTCCAAAACCTCAGTCCCAATCAATGCGATAGAAAGAAAATCGTGGGCAACAAACCACAAATGACACAGGGATGTTACAAATATGCTCTATAAAACCAACCACAGTGAAATTTCAGGAGCCTGGTGTGGCTTTGAAGGACTTCTCCCCAAGTGACTTCATAGAAAGAAACTGGAGAACTGTGTACATCATATGCTATTTAAGATAATCTAGGTTATGATAGCAGTAACTGCTTCTGCAGTTGGAAAATGAACATTTATTTTTGAGATATTATTTATTCATTTTAAATAAAGACACTAACTGTGAAAGAAAAAGGCAGGATATTTTGTTTTGATTTTTTAGTCTTTAAATAAATAAGACAGGAATAGTGTCTTATTAGATGAGACTAAATAAATAATAGATAAGACTAAATAAATAATAAATAAGACTAAATTGTACAACCCCTTCAACATATTGCTCAATTTATTTTTGTTAATAAAAAGTGCACGTCATACTTACAAAGTATTTTAAAAATTTTAATCAAACTTTGTTTTCATAAAACAAACATATTTTTATTGTTAAGGAAAAATACTTAGAATAAAACCTTTTTAGTTTGAGTGTATTTGTTTTGGTGATAGTGCCTATTGGCCCTGATGTTTTAAAAATCCATCATGGATAGTACAAAAGACTTTGAATAGCCAGCGCAATCCTGAGAAAGAAGAACAAAGCTGGAGGCATCACACTTCCTGATTTCAAGCTATAATGTAAAACTACAGTAATCAAAACAGAATGGAACTGGCATAAAAGCAGATACATAGACCAATGGAATAGAATTGAGGGCCTAAACCCATGCACATAGGGTCAAATAATATTTGACAAGGGAGCCAAGAATCCTCAATGGAGAAAAGACAGTCCTTCAATAAATGGTGCTGGGAAAATTAGATATTCACATGTAAGAGAATGAAACTAGACCCTATCTTACACCAATCACAGAAAAGAAATTGAAACAGATTAAAGACTTAAATGTAAGGCGGGAAACCATAAAACTCCTGGAAAAAAAAACATAAGGAAAAAGATCCTTGATGTTGGTCTAGGCAAAAACTTTTTAGTTATGACACCTAAAGCACAAGCAACAAAATAAGAAATGAACAAGTACTCTAAGTACTCCAGCTTGGGTTATGCTATTACTCCTGTGACTAAGACAATGAAATGAAATAATTAGTTGAAGTGGAAGGAAATGCAGCTCCCCAAAAGAAGGGAAAAAATCTGTTCCTGGGACGGAAGGGACAAATCAATGCCTTTCCATTTCAAAAAACACCACTGTTTCCAACTTTAACTTTAAGCCAGCTACTGCTACAGGGCAATAGACATTGCTTCTGACTCTTATTTCACACATCAATAAAGCTGATACTGTTTATTCGTGGCCATGCAGGGTTTAGATGTACTTGGTCTGGATCCTAGAAATGCTGACTTGCCTCTCTATTACCAACCCAGACCAATGTCCCAAGTGACCTCCAGAATCTAAGCCAGATGGGGCCAATGACACCCTCGGCCTTCTCTTTAACAGAGAACTAAACACTCAGTAAGAGAGATCTTTGAGGTTGAAATCATCTTGTTTCCCACAACAGCTTTCCTGAGAACTTCAGGATTCCACTTTATTGTAAGCCAAATCTGTGCCTGGCCCTTAACTGTGGCATTGTTCTTCTACTCTCCATTGTGGTTCCAAGAGTTGGGAATGAGCAACTGCTTATGGGCATGAAGAAGACAACGAGGGAGGAGGTTTTCATCCAAAAAGACAATAACTGGAGGTATCAGGTTATACGTAATATAAAACAAGGAGAAAGGCACAAAGCTGAGGTGGATTGGGGCCCTTTCCATTTTAACAGCAATGAGTCATTGGTCATTATTCCATAGTGGCCTAATGCCTAGAGGCATTGATAAGAAGAATGAAAAAGCAATTCCAGGTGTGCAGCAGAGGTAGCATTCACTGGGCATAGCCTGCTAATTGTTCATTATATAAACCTCCCAGTGAATAACCATTCTGGCAACAGCAAAAAAGAGTCCTGCCATTGTAGCCCATCTCGTTTCTAAAATACTCAAATTCCTATTAAGATGATAAATCACAATGTTTCTAAAGAAGTGTGACTGATTCTTGGTCTAGTGGGTGAATAATCACTGGATTAAGAGTCTCGAACAATATTATAGATGTAATAATGATTATAGCTCTTTTTAATAATAGGTCAAGAATTTGAAACTTGCCTTTTAATCCATATTGCTTTCAAAAGCTATTATAATCCAAGTACATGAAAATTAAATTGACTTTTCTGGGAGATTAGTAAAGAGAATTTATTATTGAATTTAGTGCCAGAAATATGCCTACAGTGGTAACTCAGAACAAAACAAAATAAAAAAACACATCAGGGCCAATAGCCACTCAAAGAAAAAACCCAAAGTTTGAATTACAATATTCCCAAACCAAAGGCCCTCATCAATTTAAATTGATTTGATTAATAGTCCAGAAAATCAGTTACTAGTGCTTGACGTGCAGGAAGTGGACTATTGTGAAAAACCAGATTAAAAGCCACATCATTTGCCTTGATGTCATAGACAAAATAGAATTAAATAAAATAAATATAAATAAATAATACATCTATTCTTCTAAATTTAAATTGATGACATGTTGATAGAGTGGATTCAACTTTAAAATGACAATGACTCTATAAAACAGTTGAGTTTTTTTTATCAGTGATGGGTTGGTGGATTTCACTCCGGGTTGTTGAATCTGACGGCTGTAATCCAAGCCAACCTTGAATTGCTAATCTGTCGCTCTCTCTATCCTGGTGGATTATGTTTTCCATCATCCAGTGAATTTACCTACCAAAATGAAGTCAATAGGTATGCCAGCTCACTCCATTTCCTTTTAAATAGCTTAGGCTTTTATTAGAGGAAGAAAGTAGAGGCTGCTGTGAGATTAAATCAAATCAAGGCTCAAGGCTCATGGTGAAGAGAAGCTGAGATTTCAGGACTCATTGCGGGGAGCTGGTAAAGGTGAATAGGCTTTTTTTCCATCTCAGGGGGACAGCTGAGAGATTGTTCTACTGCAGGTGATATGTCAGCCTGTTACTTACTCATCATACCCGCCAACCTTGAGGGGGTCTCCTTGTCATTACTTATAACTGTCAATTTAAAAGACGGCCCAGTAGAGAGTGAAAGAACCAACTCGAACAAATAGCGGTTTTACCACAGCTGCAATCTGTCTCCTCTAGTCAGCGCAAGTAGTGAATCTTAAGTAGGAAGCAGCAGCCCAAACACTTTTCCTTTCAGGTCACCAGACATCATGGCCCTGAGAGATGGGTCCCAGCCCCAGGAGTCAACTTCTGTGGAGTGCTGTGGACCAGGCGTTATGCTTGATAGCTGAGAAGAAAGGCTTGATGTGATCACGTGAAGTCTTTCTTTCCATAATAACTGGTTCAGGACAGATAAGGTTTTTCATAGTAACTTTACCTTGAATTCAAATTCTGGGGAAGTAGCAACCAATTAAGCAGAAGCGTCAGTGAAAAGACAGTGCGGCAATACGAGAAACACAAGGACAGCCCTCACAATCTGACTAGACTGAAATAAGAGCAGCCGAAATTGAGAAGAGGCTTTTGTCTGCCTAGAATATTTCTGCTGCACCGTTTCTCTCCCTCTGGTCATGTCTGCATGTTTAGGCATTTCAAGCTAGAGGCTGTTCTGGGCATAGTATAAGGCTGGCTCCTCTGTTCACCCTGGTCTTACTTTGATTTGACCTTTCACTTAAATTTGTCGTCGTTTGGAAAGTGCCTTGGGGAGGGAGTTCGAGGTGGTGCGCAGGGAGGGGACTGAAGCAAAAGAACACCATTAATAACCACTTCGGTAGCTCGTCGACAGGGGAAGTTCGTGCTATGATGTTTTGAATGCATTTCTGGGGACTATGTCAGCCCCCTAATGTGACTGCAAGTCACAACTTAGCTTGGATATGTCTTTAAAGAACAATAGAATGACCTACGGAGCTTTTTAAAAGTACCCATGCCTGGATCTCATCCCTGGACTTTCTGACCTAATTGGACTAGGATGGGACCCAATTCTCAAACTTTTAAAAAAGCTCCCTCAGGTATTTATAATGTGCACATATTTCTAATGGGCAGCCAGGACATAGAACCCCTGAAAAGCAGGGAAAAAATGCCAAATACAAAGACAGGGTATGCTCCGGTCTATAAGGGCACTTCTGCTATTTGGAAAGGATACATCAAGTCCTTAGTGGCACCTGCTCTGCCATTTGTTGCGATGCATCAGCCTCAGAGATGCTTAGCTCTGTGTTTCCATCAGAAATCCGCGCCTAAAGTTTTGCAGATTGGGATTTTATATATATATATATATATATATACATATATATATATATAGCCTGGCATGCATGTGGCAGGTATACCTGTTAACGGCTTAAAACGATAGTGGCGTACAGTGAAAATTCAAACTTAAGGAAATCCTTCTGAAGGAATGCCACAGTGATCATTATAACACTAATGGCATTTCAAAAGTATAAATTTTCACTCATTTGGGCTGAAAGTCTTTTTCAAATGAGACATTCAAGAGATCGTTCTGTGTCTAAAATTTGATATTCAACCAGAGTAAGAAAGGCTATGGTTTTTTAAATTGACACAATTCCTTTGATAAAGTAAAGGCTGTCAAAATTATATGTAGAAGGCCTAAGGCAAAGGGAAAAACACTTTCCATCTCCGTGGTAAATAAATTTCTGGACAGAGTCTGAGTGAAAGAGGAGAACGCTACAACTGGCAATCTCCTGATAGCCATTCTTGGCATGATGGAAGAAGGATTTTGGAAGGGGGAACATAATTAGCTTTCATCACAGTGTCATGACAGAATCCTCCCTTCTGTGGGACTAGCCTTATGGAAAAGATTATTATACCCACTGCCATTCATAAATGGGCTGCATTATGCAACCAATGATAAAAAAAATGTTTGACATTCCACGAAGCCTAAACCGAGAGAGCACAGCATGTGAATTCTGATGTAAGTGGGCAAGCAACCTCGTGGGAAGAGAGCAGTCTAGTCCATGGCAAGCAATTTGGGCTTTATGATTCCTCTGTGTTCCAAGTTTCAGTGGGCTGATAAACTGGAAGTGATGACTGATTAACTTTGTTGCAGAGCATAAAACTCCCTCTGAGAATTAGAACGGATACTGGATATTTACTCAATATTCTCCCAAACAGTATTTGCCTTTCAATGTATAAATACAAAACTTGATACTAGGAGTTCTGAGTTCTGCTCCCAAATTTTCAAATACTCTAAGCAATTCAATGTCTCTGGGTCTTGCTTTCTATCACCTGTAAACAATGGGATTTTATTCATTCATTCGTTCATTCAAGAAATATTCATTGTTGCCTGTTATGCACTTAAGCACCTTCTAGGCGCTGAGGGTACAGAGACAAACACCACAACGAGCTTGTTCTCAAGCAGTGCACAGCCTAGACAACTAAAGAAGTAAGTATGGACTGTTCAGAAGAGCAGAAACATACACAAAGTGCAAAAGGAAATAACTAGCTTGGTTGGGGAGGGGAGGTAGAATTTCACAGAGCAAGAAATTATTTTTTTCTTTTTAAAAACAATTTATTTATTTTTATTTTTTTACTTTATTGGGGCATAGTGGATTGACAATGTTGTATTAGTTTCAGTTGTGCAGCAAAGGATTCAGTTATACATATACATATGTCCATTCTTTTTTAGATTCTTTCCTTATATAGGTTATCACAGAATATTGAGTAGAGTTCCCTGTGCTATACAGCAGGTCTCAGCTAAGAGCTCTTAATTCTTAACCCTATGCTTATGCCTTTCAATAGTTTAAAAAATTGTGCCTCTTTTTTGTTCCTCTAGAAGGTGATACAGTGTTGGGGTCCTCCTTATATTCCAAAGCTGGCTTCTTCTGCTGACACAAATGCCTTTCTTCAGCAAGTAGTCCGAATCTAAATGAGATAAATGGTTGTCCTCTGGGGCTTATCACAGAGGAGCCTCTGGGCATTACTGAAGACACTCAATTAGGAGGTGTCATTCCCAGGTGTGACGGTAACAGGAATTAAATCCTAAGAAATTGCAATCCCTTGAATTCCGGGTGACTAATTTGGTTGACTCCGCTTGCAAGGTTTGTTCGGCCACTGTAGGTGTAAGGATTTGATTGAGCATAGATCCAAAATCCCCCCAGAGCTGAGTGACCTTGTTAAGCAACTTTGCTCCATCTTTTATTCAGTGAGTTATGCTCAGCAAAGCACGGACATTTTCCATTAACCTCTGAGGCAACAACAAATGTATCCATTTCCCTTCCCTGCTTACTCACCTCACTCCAGTCCTTCAGCAAAATGCCCCTCACTTTTCTCATTTGCCAACTTGTCCTGCAGGCTGCGTGGAGTCCCCAAGTAAGACTGCTGTCTGTACCAAAGCTACAGCGTCCTTGAGTTTTAAACTGAGTTCCTGGAATTCTGACTTCTCAAAAGGAATTCCAAACATAATTTAAAGTGCCTAGAGAAACAGAGAAAACTCTTCAGACTAACTGAATATCTGTGTGGAGCTGGATCGAGTCACTCCAGACATATTTACCATATGCCTAAAGCATCAGGCACTGTACCCACCACTGGAGGTACAATGGCAGATCACAGTCCCTGGAGAAAAAGGGAGGGTGGCTTGTAGAACAGGTCTTAGAGTCTGATAGACCTGGACTCACATCCCACCTCTAACTTTCTCTGTAGTTTTGATAACATACTTAATTTCTCTGAGCCTCAGTTTCTGCATCTGCAAAATGGGTGTAATGGGTTCATGATGCTATCAATGAAATGCTTCGTTTTATTCGTGCAGATAGGAAGCATGCCCAAATGTTAGCTGTTTGTTGTTGTTGCAGGGTTTTATTTGTCTTGTTTTGATTGGATTTGGTTTGGGTTTGTTTTGTTTTAGAAAATCGTCGAGGGGAGGGGAGCACATTAAACCAATGATTGTGAAGTAATGTCCAGACAATCACACCAATGGACCTCTCTCCTTTTTCAGTAAATATTTAATCATTTATGGAATTAACATCTTAAATGAAATATAAGAGGATCCCTTTTATCTTAATATCATAAGGTATGTTTCATGGGTAGAGACATAAATAATAACAAAGACCCTTAAACACAAGTTTATTCTTAGGAAGAGGGAAATGCTTTGAAGCAGAGTTCTGTTACCGTTCACGTTATTAGCACTGCCCACAGCATAATCAGTCAAGGCCAGGCTTTAGTCAGATATTGGCTCAGCCACTAGTATCTTACAGGAAAGCACTGAACGCGCTGCTTTGCTGAACGTGCTGAGGAGCCGTCATGCCTGGAATTGTTGCTATGCTACCAGAAAGACTGCAAGCTCATGATCTTCCCACGGCAACCTATGTAATGTGCATAGCAATCTGTTGGGGTTTCCATCAGAATTTCTAACAGCCAAATGGCCATTTGGAAAATATATGATTCTTTTTATAACCTAGGCCTTGGAACACACATGATCCACAAATGGCAAACATAATCAAGAGACTGCAGGAAAATTTTCAAGTGTTAAAGATCTTGTTCGTTTCAGCCCCTTGTGTTATTCTCATTAGCATGGGTTCAGTGTGGCATGTCACATCACCAAAGGCTCAAACCAAGCAAAGGGTTGAGTAATAAGATGGACCGAGGCCATTAGAAACTCAGAAGAGGACGGTGACCCAAGGAATCTACAGTTGCTATAGACCCAACATATGCTAAGATGCTATGTTTCTCCTGGCTTCATCCACAGGGACACGCTGCTAGTGAGATAAAGGCCACAAAGGTGATCATACTCCAAGTCACCCTTCCACTCCCGAACCAAGCCCCTATGTCCCCCTGTGAAAGGCTTCCTTGGAGGCCTGCCCCATAACATGCCGTGGGATCACAAAAGTCTGGTTTAATGTAAATATAAAAGAAAAAAGAAAAGGGATTTGCCCCCGTGGGATGTCTGTCCTAAGGATATACTGAATGCAGAATTTGGGGTTAGCAATGAGGGGATTTCTCTTTTAAGTTAGATTCAACTTTTTATTCTGCCCCCCTTGATCTGGTACACTGTCTTCAGGGCGTTAAGCCTCAGTAGGCCTGTAGGTCTAGCTTCTGTGCTTTCTGTTACTTGCTGCTTTTATTTTCTCTTACTGTGAATTTGCCTTTGATGTTAATTAAGCTCCCTTCAGTGTTACGAGCATCTCAGTATCTGATCTAAAGCCTTTCACACATAGAAAATAACAAGTTGGAAAGAAAACAGTTCAGTGATAAAAGAGATGTGGAATCTGTTCGAGTTGCTACATTATAAAAAAGTCAGCCCTTTAAGTGGTTAAGTTTAACAGGATGAAACTTGGGTTAAACCATCCCTCTGTGAGAGTTCGTGAACCCTTCCACGGGCACGCTCAGGCCTGGGAAGCCTCCTCAGGCTCTCCTTTCTCTCCAGTGGGTGTTACATTTCAGCAGCTGAACCGCTTTGAAAGTGCCCCAAAGTCAGATGTGACCCAAACAAAACTTCATTTTAGGAACTAAAGAGCAGAGAGTCCATGGTGACAGTCCAAGAGCACATATCAAGTCCAAGACTTTAAAAGGGCCTTTTAATACTGATAACCTTGACTTTTTTATAACAAGTTTGGATCTTGTTTATTTTGCTTTTTGTTGTTGTTGTTGTTTTTTGGGTTTTTTTTTTTTTTTTTTTTTTTTGCGGTACTTGGGCCTCTCACTGCTGTGGCCTCTCTCATCGCGGAGCACAGGCTCCAGATGCGCAGGCTCAGCGGCCATGGCTCACGGGCCCAGCCGCTCCGCGGCACGTGGGATCTTCCCGGACCGGGGCACGAACCCGTATCCCCTGCATCGGCAGGCGGACTCCCAACCACTGCGCCACCAGGGAAGCCCTGCTTTGTTTTTTTAATGTGACGTGTCAGGTCAGAAAAGTTAAGGTCTCCTAGGTAACGACACACTCAGGATGCTCGTGGATGGTTACTTCCTGCTGACTGCAGGTACACATTTCCTTTCTGCAGCATTTGTGAGTATTGGTGTCTCCCACAACATGAGAGCACAATTCTAACTCCACCAATTCTGTAACCTACCTTCCAGGGTGCAGCGACACCTGTAACCAAGCAGAACCGTATGGGGCCTTCCTGGGACAGATGCCTTCCTCATACCCTGTACCGTAGCTCCTCTGAAGGACCTAGATAACAGTATCTGATGCCCATTCCTGAGTTGTTTTACAGATGCTAAAAGCCCCAGCAAATGGAAGAAGTTAACTACTTGATGACCATGAGCCCCAAGACCTACTGGTGCCTAAGGATTGATAAAGTTAACCCCTGTGACCCCGTTACCTCACCATCAATCAATCAGAGAATTGTGCAAGAGCTGATCACATACCTAGGACTCCCCTACACCCCTGGCCTTTAAAAATGTTTTGCTGAAACCCAAGTGGAATTTGGGTGTTTAGAGCACTAGCTTCCCTGGACTCCTTGCTTGGTGCCTGCAATAAATGCTGCACTCTCCTTCACCCCAACCCGGTGTCAGTAGATTGGCTTTACTGCCCAGGGGCAAGTGGATCGAAGTCTGTTTCAGTAACACACCAGCAAGTACCCCCGGCAGTGTTTACAACAAAGATGATGTCCTCCAGGCACATAAATATTTTATTACTAGCCAGAACTCTGCTCCCTGAACCTCAGAAAGGCCACAAGGACCCAATCTGCTTGTCTCCACTCTAACTCAAGACCTGCCCTAGATGAAAACCCACCTAGATACAGCACCCTGCCTGCTTTCTCCTGAGCCCTGGCCTCATTTTAGCACATCTTGACAAGTTGGAGAAGACTTGCTTTCATTTTAACACCCCAATCCTACAGGAAAAGCCTGTAAAAGACACAAAATCTACAAGAGTAATATTGTTACACAAAGATAAAAATTTCTGTCTCTTCACAACTCACATAAAAACTTCACTGTCTGAATACCTGACCCAACAGATAACATGAGGACTTCCTACATCTTTCTATAACGGCCAAATGAGGGGGTTTGGAATGTGACATCAGTTAGCGGGTTTTCCACACAGCCTTTTGTACAAGAATTGCCTGATAAATGAGGTGAGACCCAGGAACACACACACACACACACACACACACACACACACACACACACACACCCCTACATATGAGGGAGGGAAAATGCATACATTAAAAGACTGTAATTTCTGATGTAGTCTCTTGCAGACTACTTTTGGGAACCATTGCTTATACTAAGACACACTACGATCTCTATAAGGTGACTTACTTGAAGAATAACAGAGGATTTTTTTAACCACAGAAGTGGAATAGTTAACAACTAAACAGATAAATAGCAAAATATTCACATTGATCAGAGGGAAGAGGTTTCGTTTATAGAAAGGAAAGCATGGTGATATTATCACAGATTTGAGGGCATATATATCATAAGGAGAGGTTCAAGTGTCTGCATACACAGTTTTCTCAAATGATCACAGGAGTTCTTAGTTTTTCCCCCAATATGATGCGAACGATATAATTTTTCCCAACCATCATCCCTAACCTCTTACCTTGACCGGAAATAGAGGAAGTTCCCATGTTCATTTTTCTATAACACAGGGGTTCAAGAAGAACACCTGAATTCCAGGAACCATTGATATTGTCTTTCGTCCCCCCAGGTACTAGTTGCTCAACTGCAAACTTAGCCCAAAGTCTCACCATGCCACCAAATGCTAGCTCCAGCCTCAGGGAGTTCTCCAATTCTGAAAGGAAAGAAAAATTCTATACTAACCACTACTAATATAAATTATTATTTGCCTCTTAAAAAAATAGCTAAAAACAACTTAGGCACTCTTAGTCAGCCCTGGAAGAATTTGGAACCAAAATATCCAAGAAGCTTTTTTTTGTTTGTTTGTTTGCGGTACGCGGGCGTCTCACTGTCGTGGCCTCTCCCGTTGCGGAGCACAGGCTCCGGACGCGCAGGCTCAGCGGCCATGGCTCACGGGCCCAGCCGCTCCGTGGCATGTGGGATCCTCCCGGATCGGGGCACGAACCCATGTCCCCTGCATCGGCAGGCGGACTCTCAACCACTGCGCCACCAGCGAAGCCCCCAAGAAGCTTTAAAAAAAAATAACTTAAAATAGAGTCAGCCTATATTGTAACCGTGAGTAGTAGCCAAAAAAGTGTATATAAAACACACCACCCTCATCAAGGAGCCAGTAATGAATACTTAGTGAGGCCTATATAGTAAATAGTTTAATAAGGAAGTTAAAAATAACCATAAATATTGCATGTATCCTTTTGAATATTAAATGCCCATCATTATCAGCGGAGCTTCAAGATGCCTCTTCTGTTAGCCTGAGTACCGTGTTACCAACTCCAAGTTCTTACCCCTCACTGCACGACAGGCCAATAAATCAGGAGATGAGTTGTTGGGACAAGGAATAGTAACTTTATTCAGAAAACCAGCAGACTGAGGAGAGGGTGGACTAGTGTCCCAAGGAACCATCTTCCCTGAGTTAGAATTCAGGCTTGTGTTATACTAAAAGGGGAAGGGTTGTGGTTGGTTGCTTCATACTTCTTGGCGTCAGAATCCTTTGTTCTTGCAGCTGTCCAGGTAGGTCCAGTCACAATGTTCCCGTAAATCTCCAACAAGGCAGGTGTTATTCTCTGTTCTGTCACTTTTTATCTCTATATGAATGGAAAAGTATTATAGCTTTAAAGGTCGTAACACTGAGAGTGGGCTATCCTGTATATTTCAGGCTATAGGCAACCAACGTTCCTGCAGCAAAAGCAACAGAACACAAAGATTAAAGTAAAAGAAACGGATCCAATGTGGAGTCAGATTTGTTCTTCCCTATTACACCTGCACACTACTTGAAAAAAATTTGCCTTCCAGTTAGCTGGTTTGCTAAGAGACATCCATAGACGTCTTGCTTACTTAATAGTCATATTGCTAGGGAACTGAAACCACAATGCAATTTTAGAAAATCAAATAAAAACTTGAAAGTGCTTTTCATTATACATTTTAGAGGGGCGGTCAATTGATGGTTTGCTCTGTTAACACTTTTTCCCCACTTTCTTTCCTCTGATTCTTTAAACTGAATAAACAGAGGAGTAAGTATGAGATAAGCCATTCATTTAGTTATGTCCAGGGTCTGAAAAGTCAGGAAAAAGGATGAATCAAAGAACTGAGAAATGGAAGATGCAAAAGACCACAGAATGCACAAACAGGCATGCCTAGACCATCTTACGTGTGAGCACTGCCAGAGGGGAGCACAAATTAGGAGCCTTTGAAGACCCTCCTAGATCCACAGACCTATGAGGGAGGGAGGCTGTTACCAGGGATCAGCTTCAGAATCCCTGTCACCCAATCTCCATCTCGTAACCAGATTCAGTACTGAGCTTCTGCTTCTTGCTATGTTTAGAATCCAGTTCCCTCGTACAAATATATTTTTTTTCTTAGAAGTGTTTGGCCTCTTGTGCCCTCTTATGCATTAAGGGTTATTGATTTGACATCCATCAAAAGACATGTCAGGAAGCAAAAAGATAGCATTAATTGAAGGCACACACCTAGGTAGAGTGTGTACCCTCAATTTCCCCTCCTACTCAGCCCATAAGCCGAGCAGCTTCGCTCATCTACAAGTGAAATGTGTATTTATAAAAATTCTTACTTATAAATAGTAACTATGTGTCTGGTTGTAATTGTTTGCAATCATGGCCGGACAGTGGAAATAAAGAGACGGATAACCTGATTTTTAAAAAACAAAACGAAATAGGAGGAGTTTACAGTTGTAGAAGTGGTGGCTTGCCATTTGTTTATTCACAGTCATGGTAAGGCACCAACATTCGTTATAGTCAGTGGACCGTTTAAGCCTGTGCCCCAAATAGTTGATGTCCCCTTAGGGGTCAGCAGAGTAGTGTTCACCAAATTCATAGAAGAGTATAAGTTTACAGGCACAGATTTTGGAGTCACATAACTCTGCCACTAATTAGCTATATGATCTCAGCCTCTATAAATCTCAGTTTTCACATCTATAAAACCATGATTATGTCTAACTCACAGACTTGCTGTGAAGATTAAATGTGTGCTAATGTGGGTGGAGTCCTCACTCAGAGACTGACACATGGTTAACCAATAAATGGTAGTAACTTTTATTACTTGTGAAATGAGTGATTGAGGTGACAAAAATGTTTAACTTGTAAATGTTGCTTTAACCTACTTGTCTTTGATCTGTAAACCTGCCAGAAACAGAGAATGAAAGAGAGCAAAGTTTATTTACCTGGATAATCAGCTAATGCTAATTAAGAATTGGCATATATACACTACCAAATGTAAAACAGATAGCTAGTGGGAAGCAGCCGCATAGCACAGGGAGATCAGCTCGGTGCTTTGTGACCGCCTGGAGGGGTGGGATGGGGGGGGGAGGAAGGGAGACACAAGAGGGAAGAGATATGGGAACATATGTATATATATAACTGATTCACTTTGTTATAAAGCAGAAAATAACACACCATTGTAAAGCAATTATACTCCAATAAAGATGTTAAAAAAAAAAAAGAAAAGAAAAAAGAAATCTGGGGTACAGTTTTCAATATATAAGTTGAAATTAAAAAAAAAAAGGCTGAGTCATTCCATGAGATATCAGTTGATCATATAATGTTAATTCTGAATCAGCAAAATGTCAGATTTATATTTAGCATTTTCATTTTAAGAAAGAAATGTAAGGTATCGTCTATTTCAGAAAGATAAAGCAGTGTTTATACTCAAAAATGCAAGCCCTCAATGATTTGAAAAACAGTTACTTAAAATCGTTCCAGCTTAAGAATTATGAACAGAATTCATAAAAATTCCATTTATGATGCACATAAAACAGGAGTCGATAAAGTTCAGGACTATTGCTGATAAATCAATGAATTCATATAAATAGGTGGAAAATAGTAATCAAATCCTCGTTGTTGTACCCTCCACATCATCATTTTTTTATTTATTTGAATTTGGGTTTTTCCCTCATATGAAAACATATCTAAAGAGCAAGGTGTTGGGCACATAAAATCATCGCCTTTCTCTATTTGCTCTTGGTTTGCAAAGTCCATCTTTTCTTCATTTGTTAATTTTTGCATGGACTTAGAGGGTGCTGATTTAGGATGGCTGTTGCTAGACAAATTAGCAAATGACTCATCTAAAAGCACATGTGTGTTTGCTGACATTCTGACAAGCAGTGGCTGCGTCATTGACCTGTGGACCTGTCCCATGCCAGGACATAGTGGGCTGAGTAACTGATGTGACAGGAACCAGATGAAGACTAGTCTGAGGAAAGACAGGCATCAAGAAGGACAGAGAGGTGATACAGATGAGACGAGAGCCCATTTCAGTCAACTGGGTGGCCTTTGTAAAAAATGGGACAAAGTCGAAAGAGAAAGAGTTTCTTGGAAACACAAGCTAAGGTTTCACGAGAAAAGAGAGCACATAGACAAGAAGAGAATTATAAAGCAAGTCAAGAGAACTGAAATCTAGAGTTTCAATTTAATTCACTTTACAATTGTCAGCCATTATAAACAAATGGTAATAATTTAATGGAGTCTCACGTTAAGAAGACTCTCTCAGACCCTTAAATGATGCAGCACCTGCCTCTCCAGTGTTTTGATAAGTGGCTATTCAGCATCTTCTTAACATATCTTAGGTAATGAATTTCTTTCTTTATCAAGAAGGACATTCCTGTTATAAAACTGTTAATTCAAAAAAATTAAAAAGAAAAAACTGTTAATTATTAGAAGAGCCTCTTTATGGTAATAGTCACTCACCATTGACAGTAGTAGCATGTGAAACACACAGCAGAAAAACTCCTACCTCCACCTGTTGCCCTCAGAGTATTTACAAGAAAAAAGCCTAATGAGCCCTTCCCTTAGGACAGTGAATATTCTTACCCTTTCATCGTCTAGGTTGTGCTATGATTAAAAATGTCTACACTCCATTTGTTATTTTCCTTACTTTCTGTTTATCCCTCAACCCAGTAACATCTGATTACTGATAGATTTTTCTCACCAATCTATTTCCTCATGCCTACCTTTAGAATTGTTCTAAAAAAAGACATTTAGGATAGATATGCTGACTATCAGACCAATGGACAAGACTGAATTCCTACATTACCTATTTTTCACATTTATCACCAATTTCCTCTAATCTGTCACCTTCACTGGCTTTTCCTAGTTCTCTGCTACCTCACTAGCCCCTTTACAGTGTTATATGTATCTTATTCTTGTATCACACCGTCCAGTACCAGTATTTTTCAGGTTTCCATGTTACATTCTCTTCTTTTTTCACTCTTACCTCTTCCTAACAACCTCATTGGCTCTCATGGTTTTGATTCCCATTCTTAGGCTAACAAATTACAATTCTTTACTACTCACACAGACCTCTTTCCTAAGCTCTGTAAATTTGCTTATTTTGTATCTCCACCCAGATGTTCCAGAGGCTCTTCCAAATTAATAGATATAAAACTGGTCTTTTACTCTCCCCAAATCTATTCCTCACCTAGTGCTCAGAAACATCATTGGAGAATAGCCAAGATGACAGAGTAGGAAGACCCTGAGCTCACCTCCTCTCTTGAGCACACCAAAATCACAGCCATCTGCAGACCCACCATCAATGAAAAAGACCAGGACCTACCAGAAAAGATCTACAACTAAAGACATAAAGAAGAAACCACAGTGAGTCCAGTAGGAGGGGAAGACTCACGACATTATCAAGTACCATACCCCTGAGTGGGTGACCCACAAACTAGAGAATAATTACAATGCAGAGGTTCTCCCACATTGGGCTCCCTAGCCTGGGGGTCTGGAAAGACAAACGCCCAGAACACTGGGCTTTGAAGACTAGCATTCACACTCCCACAACCTAGTTCTGGACTTCTTTTATCACTTGTCTACACTCTTAACTGATCCCCTTCTTTTGAGTTTCGGTCTTTCCAGGCCGTCTTCCACATTGCCACCAGAATGACTCTGCCAAAAGACAACTAAGATTATGACATTCCAACTCCCTGAAGCTCTTCACTTATTTTCTATCGCCTAGCAAAGCCCAAACACTTAGCATGGATCAAAGGCCTTTCGCAATCTGGCTTCTGCCTATGTTTTCTGCTTTTTCTCAAGTCAATCTTTCCATACTTTTCAGGCCTTAGCAGTTCTAATAGTTCCATCTGCTTATAAGGTACGAGTCTCTCTCACTTGGCCCCATCTTCTTAGTCCCTGGTAAGCAATTCACCATTCAGAATCTATTTTGAATTTAACTGTTACCAAAAAGCATTTCCTGACTAACCCAAACTCTTCTGTGTTACTCTTTCCTCCTGCATACTTATACTATGGCATTATGTCACATCATGTTCATGTATGTACACCTGTGTATCTACTCTGTGGGACTCGGAGCTCCTTGTAAAACATCATTTCTTCTAAATACTCTATCCTCCCTCATCCCCTCCTGTGCATAGTAGTTCAATAAATATTTATTATATAAACAACTGTGGTTAATAAAATACAGAAATTATCATAAAAATTAGCAGTCTAGTAAGGAGAATATACAAATAAACCATTCAAATGTGACATATTCTGCATAATCCCAGGTCTGTATGGGTATCGCAGAAACACAGGCTTCACAGACACCTCAGTTGTGGGTCGTAACAGATGTCACCTCAAGGCTTGACATATTCCTCTGTCCATGGATGAAAGCTATGAGAGTCTGGGAAAATATTGATAAATCCTACTTCCCATCCTGAGATACAGAAACAAAGAGAAAAAAAGAACGAGTATAAAGGAAAGGGAGAAGGCTAGTGTGAGAAGCAATGAGGCAGGGCTGGGGGGGAAGAGGTAATCTCTGAGGTAATAGAGAGCCTGGCACATGTAGGCACTAAACAAACATTTCTGAATCAATAAATAAGCAAATGAGTGGTAGTGGATAAAACAGAAGTAGAGTAGGAAAAGTGAGGTCCAATAACACAAAAGTTGTGATTTTAGCTACTAGCTCTGTCTGGTGTAATTAAGCTACCACTGAGTGGATCTTCTTGTTATACCAACTTTCATTCCCTGTTATCTTAAAACCATAATAAGGTACAAACCTCATGCCCAAGGCTATGAACTGTGATGGAAGGAAAGTAACCCATTTTTAAAGACTTTTGGAAAACTGCCAGAAGAGGTAACAATAAATATCTGATTGTTGATTGATTGCACTATAAATTCATAAACATCACCTTAAATAAGCCCATGGTCTTGCCCTGCAGTGGTGACAGTTGCTCATATCTGCCATACATTAAAAAACGCTGAATTATACACCTTATATGGGTGAATTTTATGGCATGCGGACTATATCTCAGTAAATCTTTTTTTTTTAATTAACAACAATGATAACTACTATATGGAAATGACCCCAAATTTTATGTCCAACTTAGATTTCTGCTCTGAACTCCAGACTCATACTGCCAATCTCCACATGCATTTCTCAAATGCATCTCTGGATCAACACATTAAGAAAGCCATCCTGGCCTCCCTTCCCAAGTGACCTGTTTCCAGTAGTATCTCCATCTAACACACATGCCACCTGTCTTCGTCCTCTTACACAAGCCTCAAATCCATCAGTTACTCTAAGACTTCCCTTCCTCACTTTCCTTCTCAAACCCAATTAATGCTCACATGCATTCACTTCCTTCTATCTCAGCTACCACCCTCTGGTGCCAGACCCTGTTGTCTGCACTGGACCACTGCCACAGCTTTCCAATTACTTGTCCATATCCACTTGCCCACCCCTGCCCACTTCAATTCATTCTCTAATCCTATTCAGAGCTACTGCCTCCAAATATAAATATGGTGTGTGGCATCCCTTTTCTCCATGCCCCCTTCCAGTTTAACAACCTTCAAAGGACTTAAAGACCAAAGCCCTTGACTTGGCCAACAAAGACCCGTGAAGACCAGCCCTTCATTCTCCCTAGCTCATCTCATACCACGCTTCTGCTCACCTTCCAGCCACACTCACCTCCTTTCATTTCATGGAATATCGTGTTTCTCCTCTGCCTGTGCTGTCCTCACTGTCTGAAACTACTCACCACTTACCCCTTCCTTGGCTTACTTGAATCTTACTCTTCCCTCGTGTCTAAGCTTCTTAGAGAAGACTCCCCCTGCTGTCCCTGGCCAGGTCAATTTTATGTGCTAATAGCGCAGTGTGATCTTCCCATCTTCATTCCTACCACCATTCTGATTGTACATACATCTGTGTCTCCTTTTGCTTAGTTACTATCTTTCCTACCAAATGGCTACCTCTACATGGGCACCAGCCTTGTTTCTGGTTTTGCTGTATTGTTACTGGTTGTTATTTTGCCATACTCAAATGCCTGACTTAGTGTCTGTTCCCCAAGAGTATGTTCTTAATAAATACATTTTTTTTTTTTTTTTTTTTTTTTGCAGTACGCGGGCCTCTCACTGCTGTGGCCTCTCCCGTTGCGGAGCACAGGCTCCGGACGCGCAGGCTCAGCGGCCATGGCTCACGGGCCCAGCCGCTCCGCGGCATGTGGGGTCTTCCCGGACCGGGGCACGAACCCGTGTCCCCTGCATCGGCAGGCAGACTCTCAACCATTGTGCCACCAGGAAAGCCCAATAAATACTTTTTGATTGGCAATAAGTTACAGGAGAGACACTTTATTTTACTTGGGGACTTTCTGTGCTCCCTCCTGAGCCTCCCAGAGTCAGGACTTGCCAGGTCGTGGTAGGGGCAGTTGACAGCTCCCCGGGGAAGGCTTCTCTAAGCATTGACCTGCTTTCCAAAGACAACGTTGGGACATCTGGGGCTTCTGTTTGGCTAAACAGGGCAGGCAGTGATGACTCGGTTGGCTATGTGGAAACTGTTTGGAAAATGCAGCTTTACTTGGGGATACTGAGCAATTGTGGGAGAAGGAGAGGAAAATGATGAAGCAGCTCAGAGTGAGAGAGAAATGGGGAGGGGAGGACATCCAATGGGAACTTCTGTGAAGTTTGCCTTGTGGTATCCAATTTAAACACCCTCCATATTCCCCATTAAACCATAGGTAAAACTTAATCAGCTTGCTAATGAGCAGTGGAATTTTGGCTGGTGTGGGCAGGGCCGTGCCGGAAGAGGATTAGGCAAGTTGCTGAGTTCTACTTCAAGGTAGATGCAGGATAAGAACACAGCACTTCCCTGTCATTCAAACACACCCAAGAACTCCAATGGGAGTCCTATCCTACCCTCCATCTCACCTGGTCCTTTTGGAGATTTAGAAGATAGAGCTGTGCATCCCTTCGACTTTCCACTTACCTCCTGGTATTGCAGATTGGTACTCCCATATAAGATAAGTGAAGTATTTCAAATAAAGTGGCTTGACCATGTAAGATTTTATTTTTCTCCGCATGATCAGAGGGCATTTCCAGGAATGTTTTCTAAACATCATTTAGCTTGTGCTTTTAGTTTTGTTCCAATAGCAGTGAAAAATAGGGACTACAAGTTTGTGAATTCTCTAGGTTTATGAAAATATTAAGCAATGGAGTTGCACATGTGCAGTGAAATGCAACTGTTATCAAATCTTGAAAATCTGAATGAACTATTTCAGGAAGTAAGAGCATTTTTATGGCATGGGCAGGAAAATGACATTTGCTTACTCTGTACTAAAGCATTATTTTGTATCCATGAATACATTAATCCCAGAGGCTATGATGGGAAGGTAGAATTAGAGCACTGTTGTGTAGCATTTATGATGTCTTTCCTGAATTTTCAAAATAGAGGAAGTCTCTTTTATTGGTTATTCTTCACAGTAGTATTGTAAGACAAGTCAATCTCCTTATCTTGACAGTATATTTGAAACCACTGACGGAGAAGTGCACGCATCACTAACAAGTGAGTGAGGTAGCTAGAGTAAGCACTTTTGTGTCTGGATTACCAGTTTTAATTTGTTTTCAACTGCATCCCATGGGCTTCACAGGTCACAGAAGAGCTATCATGTGAAGATAGGCAAAGTTAAAGGCAATCCCAATTCCTGCTTTGGGAAAGAGCGACATACCACACAATATTTTTCATCGATTACTTTACATTCAAACCCCTGCGTATTAAGGCCAGTATGGATTTCAGTTCTACCAGTGAGGAAAACGCGACCCAGATAAGGGAAATGATGTCAGAATGTGCAGAGCTGTGGCTGGAATCTCACTAACCAGTTGTACGAGGTTACAGTTTATATGCGTTCTTTGCACTAAAGATTGTGCATTTCTAGAGTCATAACATCAGCTCCACAGCATGACTTTCAAAGAGACAGAATTGTTCTTTTTTGTATCGTGCACATTGAAAATGAATTAAACCAGGTCTCCTGGTCCTGAAAATGAAAAGAGAGGTTTTTTTCCTCATACAGGCACAGTATCAATTTTTTATAATACATAAGTGTAGAATGAACACAGAAGAAAACAAAATGATTCACAAAGTGTATCAATTTTTGTAATATCCAATTGTATGATGGAAACAAAAGAAAACAAAAACTATTTACAAAGTTTTTTAATACGGTGCATCAATGAAAAGAATTAAATATCAAATTTTTACATTCCATTATCTCTAAATACATATTCAGTGAGCTAGCTTCATACGTTTTGGATTTTTAAAGTGTAGTCAAAAATATAAAAGACAAGGAGAAAGGAAATGAATTGGTTTTTTTCATAAAACCATATTTTCTCAAGCACAGGACCAATCAGCTCGATAAAAACATTTACTAAACTAAAAGAAATTTTTGGAAGGAATCACATAGCCTAGAGCAGAGGACGTTTTCCAGAAAAGCAAAATATTGATACATGTTTCAACAGATAGTTAGCAAAACAACAACAAACTTATTTTAAATACTCCAAAATGTTTGTGTTTTTAATTTGGGAAAATCCTATCTCCAGTGGGAAATATGTCTGTCTAATCAGTTCCAAAACATTAAAGTTATTTTTTCTTCTTTCACTCTCAATTAAAAATTGGTTGGGCACAGGATTATGTCTTTTCAGAGACAAAATAGTTGCCTTTTCCTTGAACTGTATAATGTAACAGTGGATTCAGGGTCAGTTGTAGATTTCCATCAAGACTGTTCTCAAAGCTTCCAACTCCATTAAAATGAAAAATAGCATTAAAATGTAAAGGTCTTGACACTGAAATGTTTTACAATTATCACCCATCCAAATAGATGTCAAGCAGAATTGCTTAAAGGAGCTGCAAAGTTACTTCTCGGGTAAAGCAGGGTGACAGCTGATATAAGTAGCTCCATTATTTACATATCTCTCCTACACTGCTCTAGAAATGAACAAATAAGAATTCCATGTTGTTTTGTTTTGTTCCCACCCCCACCCCCACCCCCCCACCCCCACCCCCACCCCACCCCACCCCCCGCCCATTAGAGGCTTTTCACCAGCCATGTTTCTTTCACCTGAGGAATGAATTCATGTCCCAAGTCAATTAGTAGGTAAATCTTCGGCAATGTAATTGAAATTATAATTCAGACTTTTGATCAAGAACAATGTCAGCAGGTCAATAACGGCCACACAGAATCCTGTGGCAGTTCCTGAGATAGAGACAGTTTTAAAGGAAAAAGGAAAACGAACTCCAAATAAATGAAAGGAGTACTTAGAAGCATGGAGGTAGAAAAGAGATAACAGAATACATAGGAGCAGATAAAGAAAATTTATTGGAATGAAAAGAAGGAGATAAAGTGTACTGGAGCAGGATTGTGACGAAAGCAATAAACCAAGCGGAAAAAACTAGAATATATTATTATTATTATTATTATTTTGCGGTACACGAGCCTCTCGCTGTTGCGGCCTCTCCCGTTGCGGAGCACAGGCTCCGGACGCGCAGGCTCAGCGGCCATGGCTCACGGGCCCAGCCGCTCCGCGGCATGTGGGATCCTCCCGGACCGGGGCACGAACCCGTGTCCCCTGCATCGGCAGGCGGACCCTCAACCACTGCGCCACCAGGGAAGCCCCTAGGATAGATTTTAACACAGCTTTCTCAATGATGGATACTGATTCTTTGAGGTAACTACTCCATTTCTAAATTTTGAAATTTAAAAATGTACTTCTAAGGCTTCCCTGGTGGCACAGTGGTTAAGAATCCGCCTGCCAATGCAGGGGACACGGGTTCAAGCCCTGGTCCGGGAAGATCCCACATGCCGCGGAGCGGCTGGGCCCCTGTGCCACAGCTGCTGAGCCTGCGCTCTGGAGCCCGCGAGCCACTACTACTGAAGCCTGCACGCCTAGAGCCCGTGCTCCACAACAAGAGAAGCCACCGCAATGAGAAGTCCGTGCCCTGCAAAAAAGAGTAGCCCCCGCTCGCCACACCTAGGGAAAGCCTGAGCAGCAACAAAGACCCAACGCAGCCAAAAATAAATAAAATAAATAAATAATAAATTTAAAAAATATATATACTTCTATAAAATTCATGGTTTCATAGCTAAAAATTAATTAACCGAGTTTATCACTTAATAACTAAGAAAAAAGAATAGAATTAAACCTAAAGAAAATAATGAATAAAAGAATAAAGTTAAAAACTGGAATCAAACAGGTAACAAAGGATCAATAAAACAAAAGTTGCTTCTTGGAAATGACAAATATAATTTAAAATCATAACTGGTGAGAATATAAAGAAAAAAATTAAATGAACAAATAACATCAAGAGAGAAAAGGGAGATATAACCACAGATGTAGCAGAGGTTTTTTAAATTAGACCATATTATGAAAAACTTTGGAATTAAATTTTAATATTTATACAAAATAGAAAAATTCCTAGAAAAATTTAACTTATCAAAACTGACTCAAGAAGAAGTAGACAACAAGATTTGTCATATATTCATTAAATAAATTAAATCTCATCTTTAAAATCCTCTACCAGTGAATAAATCATTTTAGATGATCTTTTAAGCCTTCTATGAAATGAAGTTCTATGAAACATTCAAGGAATATATAAATCCAATCTTAACCAATCTCTTCCAGAGAATAGAAAGTGTGAAGTATCCCTGCATGAGTTAGGATAACAACAGGCTGTTATATCAGAGACTCAAAACCAGTTCAGTGGCCTAAAGAAGATACAATTTTGTTTTTCTATTACATAACAATCCATGGTTGGCATTTTAGACATAGAGGGATGTCATTCAGGACCCGTTTCTTCAACTTTGCTTTTAGGATTTTTGGTTTTCGGTGTTTTGTTTTTGTTTTTTTGGCTGATTGCGTATACATCCACATTCTGGCTCATAAGAAGTAGACAGAGAGTGCATGGAAAATGGAAACCTCAATATTTAAAATCTCTGGTTTTATTTTATTTTATTTTTGCGGTACGCGGGCCTCTCACTGTTGTGGCGTCTCCCGTTGCGGCGCACAGGCTCCGGACGCGCAGGCTCAGCGGCCATGGCTCACGGGCCCAGCCGCTCCGCGGCATGTGGGATCCTCCCGGACCGGGGTACGAACCCACGTCCCCTGCATCGGCAGGCAGACTCTCAACCACTGCGCCACCAGGGAAGCCCTAGAGTTTACTTTTAAATCCTTAGCCCTCAATTTCAGCCACTTCCTTGCCAAATGCTCTTTCTCCATTGTTCTTCTGTCCTTTTCTTGTGTAAAGCCTCATCTCTGAATCCAGCCCTCGCCCTTCCTGCACCTGTCACCAGGCTGTTCCGCACAGCTGGGAAAGAATCGCAAGGCAACATAGAAAGTGCCGCTGGAAGTCTGGGGTTCTTACCTTCTTGCCTCCGAATCTAAAGACACAGCATCTGCAGCCACCTTTTCCTCTTCGTTTCGTTACAATGGAAGAAATTCGTTGTTTTACTAGGGTCAGTCTCTTCCCGCGTGCTCAGATCCTATCCTTGCCTAGCTCCTTAGGGACGTCAGGACTTTGCAGATTTCCTTTCTGCCCTCTGTCTCTGACCTCCCTCTTTCTCCTGGCTCCATCTCACCAGCATTCAGCATTCAGGCATGCTCCTGTCTTCCTGCCTATTTTACAAAAATCTCCCTTGTCTATGCTATACTCGCTCAATTCATTCATTCCATAGATATTTATTAAGCAACTCTGATGCACTGGACACCAGTGACCCAAACAGATGAAAACCCTATCCTCATGGAGCTTATATCCCAGTAAAGGCAAGCAGACAGATACATGAATAAGCAAAGCATCCTGTAGACTTCAGAGAAGAGCGTTATGGAGAAAAATAAAGTTGGAGCAGGAGAAGGAGAAGGGGAATGGTAGGAGGGAGCAGGAGATTAAACGGGGTGCTCAAAGGGGGTCCCCAGAAATGGAGCAAAGTCCTGAAAGAGATGAGGAGTTTTCCTATAGAGACGGGGATGAGCATTCCAGGGGGAGGAAGCCCTCTTCCTCTGAGTCTCCTTTACGTGCTTCCTTCCGTGCTCATGATTTATCTGTTACCTAAATGATCGGAGTCTCAAATGTACACCTCCAGCCCTGACTTCTTTGCTGACCTCAGACCACACTCCTACTGCCTTCTCACCTTGGATGTCTTCTCCCTGTATTAGTCTCTCTTGCTGTCATAGCAAATTTCCACAAACTGGGTGGCTTAAAACAACAGAAATGTATTCTCTCTTAGTTCTGGAAGCAGGAAATCCAAAATCAAGGTTCAGCAGGGCTGCACTACTGTTCTTTGCTTCTTAGTTTCTGGTGACTCTGGGGGTTCCCTGGCTTCTGGTAGCCTACTCACGTGGCCCCAGCCCAGTCCCCGCCTCCTCAGCCGGCCCCACCCCAGTCCCCGCCTCCTCGCCTGGCCCCACCCCCGTCCTCGCCTCCTCACCCAGCCCCACCCCAATCCCCACCTCCTCACCCGGCCCTACCCCAGTCCCCACCTCCTCGCCCGGCCCCACCCCAGTTTTGTTAAGATTATTTGGTTAAGTCGATAGTGGGTAGTAATGCATATTTGTGCAAATAACTGGAACTTAAGACCTGTATTTTTTAGTGATCCATTACACCACTGTTAAAACAGATCATTTTGTATTCTTCTCAAAATTTGCTGATTAGTGTGGTTTGTGAATTTGCCCTAGTTAATTATTTATCACATATTACCAAATGGAGTGTAATAAAACTATTGCCATTTTATAGAGAATTGGTTTATAAAAGTTAAATGCATGAACCCAGATCATCATAAATATAAATTAATGAGTGATTCATATATGCTGGTATCAACAGGCTTTATTTGGTTCTCTTCTGAGTCTTTTTTTCAACCCATTTTTCTTTCCCCTGGAAAGTGACAGTCAGTGATTTTGGGGGTTCATAGAGAATTTTGCCCATAATAAGTGGAAGACAGCCAAAAAAGTTTGTGAACCAAAACAACTACTCTATTACTACAAACCTCAAAAATTATCACATGCTGACTTGTATTATAGCTATCTTCCCATACATGCTGTAACTGGTCAACAAGCTGATAGGCCCCATGGCGTGGGGACCATGCACGGATTATGCTGATTAGTGCCCCTGTGTCGTGGAGATTCTCAGTAAGAAGCAAGGAGGATGGTTGCAGCTACTCCCCCCAGATGGGCATATCCTTTACTCATACTCTGGGAGATACGAAAACAATTTTCTTTGTGACTAGGTTTCGGGTAGGAAATTGCTGGGATTGGAACAATGCTATAGACTTTTAGACACACTCCATGTTTGAGCTATTTTTCTGATAATGACAGTGGTATTGGAAAATTAACTATGAATTCATAAGTAGTCTTCTAATACAGGAAGTTTTAAAAAATTCTTATTGGAGCATAGTTGATTTACACTGTTGTGTTAGTTTCAGGTGTACAGCAAAGTGAATCAGTTATACATATACATATGTCCACTCTTCTTCAGATTATTTTCCCATATAGGCCATTACAGAGTACTGAGTAGAGTTCCCTGTGCTATACAGTAGGTCCTTATTAGTTTACTATTTCATATATGCACACTAATACAGGAATTTAATAAGACTTTTTAAATGACTAAGGCTGGGAGTTAAGGTCACAGAGAAGATGAGGGCCTGACAGGTTCTAACCCCCACTTTTTTACTAACCTAATACAGATGCTAATATTCATTGGCAGGAGTTCCTCCATTGGTAGGAATTGACTTAAGTCACTCAAGAGCTTGATTTTAATGATGACTGACACCTCAGTGTCTCTCTAGCAAGAAATTTTCCTGCTCTGACATTCAAAAATCTATGTCTATGTCACAAGCTCCAAGAAAATGTGCCAGATGGTAGAGACCAGTAGGGAATTGAAGGCTGTTAAGGGCAGCTCTGCCCATTATAAAGTGAGATTTTTAAATCGCAGGGTGTGGGGAAAGATCAAAAGATCTTGACTTGATCCAAAAGATCAAGTCTATTTATTACATAAGAATATGAAATAACTATTTGACTTTCTTTTATACAAAACATAGTTATGTTTGATAAGAACACATACTGAGTACACGTAGGACCAAAGCTAAGTAATTGCCTCGTTGTAAAAGAAGACAATGAAGAATAAAGAAAGAACAGAAAACATTATCTTTTATGTTGATATTTCTTTTCATTACAGTGTGTAAGCTCGTATCCTCCCAAAGTTTAAGGTATATGTACATGTATCTATATGAGATGGGGGAAGAGTAACAGGAAAGATGAAGCACTGTGTGGAAGAAGTCATTCTTTTTGTACAATATGAATTGTGTTTCCAGATGCTTTTTTTTTTTTTTTTTTTTTTTGCGGTACGTGGGCCTCTCACTGTTGTGGCCTCTCCCGTTGCGGAGCACAGGCTCCGGACGCGCAGGCTCAGCGGCCATGGCTCGCGGGCGCAGCCGCTCCGCGGCATGTGGGATCTTCCCGGACCGGGGCACAAACCTGTGTCCCCTGCATCGGCAGGCAGACTCCCAACCACTGCGCCACCAGGGAAGCCCCCAGATGCATTTTTCACCTGTTGCAAATACCTGGAATTTTTGTTTATTCTACGCCCATGAGAGTTATTATAACTGCCATTGAAAATTTTCAGTTTAATTCAACAAATATCTGTTAGACCCTATATAAAGCTCTACAGGGGACACAGAGAGGGGTAAGGGAGGTTAATGTGTCAAAGAGTTCGTGAGGGGGTGAGAAATGTTTAAGAGCAATCATATCACAAGGGAGAAGGAGGGGTCACTGGAGCCTGACTGCAGGGGTGCTGAGTCCTGGCTGGCGTTTCGCCTGTGCTTTAAGTGCGGGCAGGTTATGTGTCCTGGTGGTGGTTCCCTGCTTCCATCTGGAAAACCGGGGAAACAGGAGAGTGTGTATCACAGGTTTTGTGTGAGGATTAAATGAGTGAACACATGCAAGTTCTTAATACTGGCACATTAGAAACAATCCATGTTAGCTGTCACTATGATTAGTGATACTCAATTTAAATGCTATGAGATATCAAGGGAAAGAGATACTGAATTTCATTTGGAGGATAAATAAATGCTTGGGGAGGGCTTCCCTGGTGGCGCAGTGGTTGAGAGTCCGCCTGCCGATGCAGGGGACACGGTCCTGGAAGATCCCACATGCCGCGGAGCGACTGGGCCCGTGAGCCATGGCCACTGAGCCTGCGCGTCCGGAGCCTGTGCTCCGCAATGGGAGAGGCCGCAACAGTGAGAGGCCCGTGTACTGCAAAAAAAAAAAAAAAAAAAAAAAAAAATGCTTGGGGAAAGAAAACGTAGCATTTGGAGTGGGTCTTAGACAAATGGACATGATTTTGAGAATGGGGTGAGGGCAAGGTGTAAAGAAGAGCTTCAAGTGTGAACAGCAAAGCATCATTGAGCCATAGGAGGCAGGTCCTGGACAGGAGAAAGGGCCTGAGTCCGAGGGGCTCGCAAGTGCTGATGGGAGAATCCGCGTATCAGGTCTGGAGGGTGGGCGACTGTCAAGGCATTCCAACCACAGATATCGACGAGAGGCGAGAAAACCCAGGGCATCTTCCAGACAGAAAGAGAAGGCAATGGATAGTGGATGTGTCTTGGGAGAAGTGGAAACTTGGATTTGAATAGCCTGAGAGTCAGATGTCAGTAAGATATCCACATAGGCAGTTGGAAATGTTTCAAGCTGACCCATTTAGAAGTCTAAACACCATAATGTGATCAGGAACAACTTGTAGGCATGTCGTTTTTGCTTGTGAAATGTTTTGGAAACTGAAATGTTAGTCTATTAAATAACTTTCCTATAATCACATAATTCATCACTTAAAAGAGTGAAACCATAATTCATGATTTCTGATTTATTTTTTTAATCTAGCTTTAGAGATTCCCTTCATAAAAGTAAAGTAAAAAGTGTTCACCAGTACTGCCAAAAAACGTGATTTCCAGCCAGAGTGTCACCCTAGATACCTGAGTCTCTCTCTCTTTCTACTAAGTGATGTTACGTGGTCCTTTTACTTTGGGAGAGGCACCATCTGAAAGGAAGATGAATGTACCTGACCTGCTTGAGTCTTAATCCAGACTTGTGACTCCAAAATTACCATCAGGCAACAATAAATATAGCCCCCTTGGCTTTTTCAGAAGAAATGGGTGTGAAGAAAATAAATTGCCACATTGAATCATACATCAAATCATTAGACCAAGGCACTGTGTGGCTTTGTGTAAGACACCGAAACAGAAAGTAACATTGTTTCCTTGTTTGGAAAATGGAGATAATAATAGTGTCTCCTTCATAGGGTGGTTGTGAGGATTAAATGAGATAATCCATGTAAAGACTGAGTACAGTGCCTGGAAATAAATCTGCCCAGTTATTTCGACCTGCTACTTTGGTTTAATGCCAGCTGACTCGGATCTATGTGGCATGGAAAATTGTCACCAGAGAGGACCACAAGCTAACTGATTACACACTAAAAGGAAACAAAAATGAATACAACTGCTGCAGAAATGTAGGGAAATGTATTTCTTAGTTCAGACGTTGGTGTGTTTCTACATTGCACGTGTGGTATTATAAGCGATCAAATCAAGTGTTCCTGTTTTCTTTTCAGAAAAATGAAAGTATTTTATAAATGCAAATAATGTCTTTCTGATCTAAAAGTTTGGTGAGGTTAGATGATTCTATGTTGAGAGCGTGTTTATGTACTATTGTGACTAAGATTTATATAGGTTATTTTCCACCTGAAAAATAAATTTGAAATATAAATTGTCCTCCAAGTCAGTTGCAGATTTTTTTTTTTTTTTTTTTTTTTTTTTTGCGGTACGCGGGCCTCTCACTGTTGTGGCCTCTCCCGTTGCGGAGCACAGGCTCCGGACGCGCAGGCTCAGCGGCCATGGCTCACGGGCCCAGCCGCTCCGCGGCATGTGGGGTCTTCCCGGACCGGGGCACGAACCCGTGTCCCCTGCATCGGCAGGTGGACTCTCAACCACAGCGCCACCAGGGAAGCCCCAGTTGCAGGTTTTGAAGCCATTTTGTATGGCCAGATTCCTCCCTCTCCCAAATTGTAAGCAACCAGCAACATCATTTTGCAATGCAGTGACCTACTTCATTCAAATCACCCTACATCACTTTGATTTTTGAATAAATATAACGGTAGAATTCTATTTTGCATCAATTTTATAGCAGTGTCTTAGAAATAACCCTGAGTTTTGCATCATTTAAATTTGAGTCTTAGTATTGGTATAAATATACCTTCAACTAAGATTTCTCTCTCATACAATAGCACTACTAGTGTTTTTGATCTACCTAAAGTGAAGAAGAGAAATGACAGAGAATTAAGCAGCTGAAAATACCCCTAATTTAACGATAATGCAAATAATGGTGCTATTTAATCACACTAGGATTCTATCTTACTTCTGTCTTACTTTGGATACAGGAATCAATATTATCAATGAGTTTCCCATTCTATATTCTCTCACACACATTATTTTCATTGTAAAGCAATGCTCAGCACAATTTCCCTTTCTTTTTACAGGTAAGAAGTAGAGGACGATATCTAAGCAACTTATTCTACTTGATAGTATTTTTTTTCTCATCCTCCTATTATTATGAACTTTTATAATTAAACTTTTAGTTTCAAGATCATTTAGATTCACATAAATTGTAAGAAGTAATGGAGAGATCCCATGTAACCTTTACCTCATTTTCCCCAACAGCAGCATCGTGAAAAATCACCACACGGTAATTGCAATCAGGATGTTGACGTCTATGCAATCAAGATACCACGTTCCACCTCCACAAGGACCCTTCTTCCCTCCCTCCGCCATCCTCTCCTTAACTCCTAGTAGTTTGTTCTCCATTTCTATAGTTTTGCCATTTCAAAATGTTACATAAATGGAATCACATAGTATGTGACTTTGGTAATTGCTTTTTTTCACTCAGTATAGTTCCTGGAGATTCACCCAAGTTGTGTGTATCAGTAGTCTGTTCCTTTTTATTGCTGAGTAGTATTTCGTGGTGTGGATATATGACATTTGTTTAACTCTCCACCTGCTGGAAGATATCCTGATTGTTTCTAGTTATTGATTTTAAATTCTAAGTTCACATTTGTAAAGCTTCTACTGTATAATACTGATGCTCTACTGCTTCCACAGCCTCCCAGGGCTTTAGATCATTGTGTTCCAGAAAGGCAGTGTCTTCTATACTTGTCAAACATGTGGTTTTTCTCATTTAATAGCGTCTCTCTTGACTTACATCCCATTGGACTATCCTTTTGTATCCCTGTGGGTGTTATTTTAATGTATCCAAATCAGAAGTAGGGATGTTCATGTTGCCCGTTGCAGCTTGGCCTAGACTTGGAGAGCAGCGGGGAATCATGACCACAGACACCAGCCAAAGGAAGGCTCAGCTGGTCCCACAGACAGGCCTCTGTCTCCTGCCTCGTCCTCCTCCTAAGTTCACTTTTTATGCTTTAGTCCTAGATGCAAAGATAGCATCACTCAATTATAACTCCAAGGCCTCCCATTTTGCCAAGGAAGACACAGATATTGGTTGTGATCCACCAATGGAAAAAGCAGAAAGAAAACTATCCATGCTTATCCCAGAGACAAAGACAGTAAAAGAAATGAGCAGTGGTTTCTTGTGCTGGACCAAAGATTTCCCAAATGTTTCCATTCAATAAACATTCACGGAGTGGCCAAACGCCCTGCTGAATATCATGGGTGTGGGGTACACAACACCAAGATGACATAGTTCTCTAACTTGACCAAAGGGAACTCAAGTGGAAAGAGCAGATGCGAATAATGATCTTACTGGCCAGTGATTGAATGTCAACAAATGCATTGTCTGATGGCCTGCGAACACCCCTACGCATTTAAAAGAGAGCTCCTGGGCTTCCCTGGTGGCGCAGTGGTTGAGAGTCTGCCTGCCGATGCAGGGGACACGGGTTCTTGCCCTGGTCCGGGAAGATCCCACATGCCGCGGAGTGGCTGGGCCCGTGAGCCATGGCCGCTGAGCCTGCGCGTCCGGAGCCTGTGCTCCGCAACGGGAGAGGCCACAACAGTGAGAGGCCCACGTACCACACACACACACACAAAAAAGAGAGAGCTCTTGAGCCAATGTCACCTCGGGAGGAGGGGACATATATAAAATTATCACTATTCATAACTGCTCTCTGACAAGTTATATGCTCATCAGGGAGAATATTCCTTAGTTAGGAGATATATAAGTATCTAATATGTGATATTTGCAAGGTATTACAAAAATGCTCTCTTTAACCTTTCTTAAACAAAGTTCAAAACCATTGAATACGAATTCTATGTAAGTCCTGATAGTGACTTATTTCATTTAGAAAATATTGAAATGGTCACATGATCTTTCTTAGTTTCAGTCTTTTCAAATTACATGGATTCATTATTCTTCACTTGGTTTAAATACAAATGGACGACTCTGAAGATTGCAGTACCTGATTCATCCTGAGTCACGTAGTTTGGCTGATGTGTATGTATTTAATGATTGCAATAGCCAATCAGGAGGCTGCAATACTCTTAACCTAACACTGAGCTGAGTCTCTGTGCTGGTTCTCTTGAATGTTGTGGCGAAACACACCCTGGGAAAGAACAAAGAAAAACCACTAACTGGAAATCTTTTCCCACCAGATTTTTTATGTATTTTATTTTATTTTATTTTATTTATGTCTTGAATATATTATGCCTATGAAAACTGCTTCTTGGAGATTTTTAAGATCCTCTTCCCCCATGGCTTTTAAATGATCCATCAGTTGGGGAAGAAAGTGGGGAAAGAATAATAGTCTTCTAACTCCATTTGTCTGAAGAAGAAATCCATCCTCTGCATGATTGCGTAGTGATGGAACATTAGCAAGCCCACTCTTTAATGGGCCATAACAAAATAAAATACTCAGCGGGCTCGTGAGCATAAGATCCAGCAGAAAATCACAGCTACCTTCTCTGAGCACCATTAAAGCAAATGAGAAAATAGCCTGTTTTTGGAGGAATTAATTCATGTGATAGACAGCCAACCAGAATTCTTTTGGCAGGGTTATCCTTTCTTTAAACGTCTAGTTATTGCTTTGGGCACAGAAAACATATTTGCATGCAGCAGTCATTTAGCAACAGAGTCAAAAAACAAAGAGTAAAGCTCAGAGATACTGTCTACTCTGACATATCCAGGTTGCAACTAAACAAAACACAATTCAGGTACAAATATAGAATTTTCAAACCACATTAGAGAGGACCATTATGTTTCTTACAAAATTGTAGCAGCTTTGCAGAACCTTTGTTACTTCACTTTGATGGGCAAGCTAATTTTTTTTCTTTTCTGTTATAGATCATGGCATTCTTACCAGATATCAGACTTCCGACTGCATTATTTTATCTGACTGTGTCCAAAGCACGTTGTTTTTATTGTCTCATTTGCCTATAATAATAATCAACCTGCAGTGCTTACTGGGTAATTTCCATGGTCAGCACGGTGCTAAGGGAAATAGGAAAACAGAGGAAGCTCAGGTAGGATACAATTAAACACCAAGCATGTAGTAGAGAAAGTTTTCTAGAAAGCAGGGGTGCATGAAAGCTTCACAGGGCAGGTGGGGACTTGAGCGCGACCTTGAAGTTCAGGTAGAACAAACACCGTGAGAAAGATGGAAGGCTTTCTAGCACCAGGGAAGACACAGAGGTGAGAATGTACATGTCTGTGTGCTCACGAAGTTATGCCCATAGCCAATACAGTGCCTGCCACTCAGTAAGCATCAGAGGACTGTTAAATGGTTATAAATATGTAGATAATATTGATATAGGGATGGTCCTGGATCTCACAGTCTTCTGAAGCCATTCAGAATTCTTCTTTTTTTTTAAACTTTTCAGCACTGCTTTTTTTTTTCTCATTAAAAATTTTGGAACGGTTCAAACATACAGCAAACTCTACGGAGTAAACTAAACACTCATGTATCCTTCACCCAGAAGAAATACGTGTTAACATCTTTCCTTTACACGTCTCACGCAGAATTCTTTAACATGAGGCAGTAAGCAAGGAGGTACACCACTATCAACGTCCACTGTTCTGCAGCTTAAATAGGTCAATTCACCCCCAAGAGTGGCAGTGATCTTGCTGCAACGTGACACAGCAAGAATCTTAATACTCATTGCAAGAATTTTCCACTGGATAGGCCAGACAGAGCTGGGGAAGGGGCAGGTCTGGAAGTGGCGTTGGGGGACCTTCAGCCCATCTGCTTTTTCCAGCCCTTGTCTTGACTCTAAGCATCCTTAGCAGGTGTCCCGTGATGTAGCATCGCTGTATCAAAATCAGTGTATCTAAGAGAGCTCTGTCTTGAGCTTGGGCTGACTGGAGCTATGCTTTCCAAACCAACCTCTCCATTTAAGAATAAGATTAGTTAAAGAACTATGAGCAAAGTTTGGTGAGAAAGCTATCATTTTCATCTTCCTGGATACTGGGTGATGCTCAAATTCCAGGCCCAGCCAGCTGGAGTGAGAGCACTGTTCACTGGGCATCTCAGAGCATTGGACCTTTTTCTGCATTTCTGTTGTTCTTTCACACCTTTAAATGGTACCCACCGAGGATCGAAATGTGCTTTTTAGCATTTATTGGATATATTGGCTAAAGGCTTATGTTTCTGCTCCTTGATTTTAGAACAGATGGTTAATGAATGTGCTTGTGTGTGCACGTGTGTGTTCAAACAGCTTTCTCTAAAATGTGAGCCAGAAATTAAATAGCTTCATTTAATTTATCTGTAGCTCTCAGTTATGTCATTACATGTTCACCCATAGCTCTCCAAGAGGGCCATGATCTCTCAGATAGTTTTTAATTTCTCTACTATATTTAAATCTTATTTAAATACATGGCAAATATTATGTATATGGAAATATAGCAATTCCACTCGGCTTCTGCAAAAGGCATCCACCAGAGGAATGATGTCACATACGGTCTTCCATCTTCCCCATTTCTTCTCCATTTTCCTCTCACTCTTCATGATCAGAACTGCTTCTCTATAGGTTTATTAGGAGAAAAAAAAAAAAAGGACACAGTATGTCCTTTATACCTTCTTTCCCACCTGTACTTATCAGCATGAACCAAATTTATTGTTTTTATAATTCTAGTACCAAGGGACAGGATAATTTCAGCATAATGGACTATGTTTCATTGCCCCGTCCCCCAGGACCTGATCTAGGCTGCAAAGTTTCTAACAAACTGTTATCTGGACTGACAGGAATGTAGGATTAAAAAGCCCTTTAAAACCTCACTGGGAGAACCAAAGGCATCCCTGGTGACAAATATAGGAGAAGAGAAATACGTTTTTATTTCACATTTACATGCTTCAAGGTAGTATTATAGAATGATATATTCTTCCCAAATGTCAATATGACATTGAGGCGTGGCATACATTCTAGCATGTATTCTGTCACACTTCAGACACTTTTAGGATTATCACAGAGATGGGGGGATATACATAGATAAAGAGACAGCGAGAGAAGAGCAGATAGGTAGTCCCTCACGGAAGATATGATAAGTCCACCTGAATAGAAGCGCTCACCTGAAAACCGGCCAGGAGGCATGTTTGTGGGAGAGACTTCTCGTCATCCTGTCCTTGATGCACCCACGCCACTTGTACCTTGAAATCTCATCACCCACACAGTAAACATTTTCTAATATGTTTTCTTCTCTACGTTCCTGCCTAGGAAGGCGCAACCTGTGAGGGCTCTGTTCTTTTGGTGTTGATTTTCCGTAATTCAATTTTTGTCTTGGCAAGTATTATCTGCAGGTTTTTTTTTTTTTTTTAAACCAACTGAATACTCAGTGGTGGGAAGCCATCCAGAAACAGAACACAGCAGGCACCAACCAACACGAGAGCCGAGTACGCCTAAAATGAGTGAATTCAACCACTGGAGGGCGCTATTGCAGTATTTTACAATTGCCATTAAGAGTGGGAAATAGGCGACGCCAGCTCAGCTGCCATGGCAAATGAAAAAAGTTACCTCCACAGTTTACCAAGTTTCTGTTGTATCTCCAGATCTGTTATATCAATTATACCAAATGCACGTGAAAGCTAGTATTGCCTATATAGAGCGTATTCCAAGTTAGCTATCCCAAACTGGTAAGGTATAAATGTGGGTGGAACCAGCAGGACACTCCCTGTCTATCATACATTTTCATAGCTTTAAACCGTCTCACTGTGTAGAAGATGATGTATATATTTAAATGCAGGATTATTTAGAAGTGACTTTCTTTTTTACTTTTAAATATTCCTACTCTTTCTAAACAAGACATGGGTTGGTAACTTAACATAAGAATAGTGACAGACGCTGTGTCTTATTCACACTGATACCCCCAGCCTGGCTCCATGCCTGGCAATCAGTACAGTTTACTGAACAAAAACATAAATGAATGAATTCATGAATAGATGAGCGAATGAAAGCTAATGAAGGAAATCACTGGGAAGTTAGTACAAAAAATTAGAGAAGATGTACTCTAATGAAAAGCTCTCCCTCTGCAACAATTTTAACACATTAAAGTCATGGGGAATCCTTGCTACAAAAATAGTTTTATTTATATAATTCTGTAAATGTTTCTCTCAAAAAACGACGGCAGAAACATCACAAGATGGGGAAGTTGGTACAATCACTGCGACAATCTATAGTTAATTAAGATACTTATCTAAGATTAAAAACTATAATCATTAGGGCAAGGAGAGATGTTCACATTCAGGGAGCTGGCGAGGATGGGCTAAACAGAAAAGCATCAGTTTACGCCACGTAACAGACAAGCCCCAAATCTTAGTTCCTTAACACAACAAAGGGGAGAAATTATAAAGAGTTTTCTGCTTTACGTCTTCCCGTGCTGGAGTCTGACTGATGGAGCAGCTACCATCTCGAATGTGACCAGTCACCATGACAAAGAGAAAGACAGCTCACTGCAATGGCAATTCAGTGCTCTGGGGCAGAAATGCACCATCTTACTGTGCATCTAGAAGAGAAAGGAAGCTCAAACACTTCATGAAGGACGACTGACCACCACATTTAGAAAGTAAATCCTGACTGATTTCCATTAAAACAATAAAATCCTGTATACATCTTAAAAGACTAATGAACTAAGATGTATTTAAACCCTAGAAACTTCCTTTTCTTGGTTTGTAAGTAGGTAAAAGGCACCTGAAGGCTCAGCACGGACTCTCTCGCGCCTTCTGTGATGCATGCAGTGCGGGAGGGCCGAGCGCAGGCAGGGTCCCAGTGCCCACAAAGAACGTGCAACTGCGAATACGGGGACTTAGGGTGCACAGGTTTTTGCAAACTACAAGGGCACAAGCACTCCTCTAAGGGACAAGAGTTTAAATGTTAATACAGATGTTCAAGGCTTTCTAGAAGGGAGAGTGCTATGTGTGTGTGTGTGTGTGTGTGTGTGTGTGGTGTACATTAACAATTCACCTGGCTGCCCTTTCAAGGAACCGAGAGAGATTACGTACAGCCCAGTAAAGAGAGAGAAGAGGGTGGCCTAGATTGTAAACTCAAGGAACTTCTGGAAGGATATTTACATATTGAATATTGACTATCTCTTTGCAGGAGTCAACAAAGATTGTTGAGGAGACAGTGTGAAGGGGACGGGACTTATGATCGGTGAAGGTTTCCAGCCTCCACCCACCCCAGTGAGGAGAACGAGAGCCCGCCCTCTCCCCCGCCTCTGCCTTCTGCCTTCTGACAGACTAGTTCAAGGACTCTCAAGAGGCTGAATTAGGAAATGGGCCAAGAAGGACTGAAGCTGAGAATGCAAAAGAGGAAATGGAGAGAGAGTCTACGGAGAGAAGGAAACGTAAGTAGGAGGGTGAAATAGAGACAAAGTCGGGGTGGCGGGGGAGAAGAGAGCAAGTGTGAGAGAAGAGTAAGTCGTAGGGTTTGGAGAAGAAGAGTGTTTATTCCGTGACCTTTCGCTATGTGCTGGGAGGGCAGGGTTGCAGACGAGGGGCTCCATGTAAAGTGATATGAAAAAGGATTGTGAGAAAGAGAAGCAGAGGACCTGAGAAGCATCCCCTGGGTTTATGCATTGCATTCCCCTTATTGTTTTCCAGAGGCTGAATGTTTTCATTACTTTTGGTTATTTGGACATGCTTGTTTGAATATTACTCTCTAAGGTTTGCATGGGTTTTTTTTCCGCTCATTTCTTTTTTTTTTTTAACATCTTTATTGGAGTATAATTGCTTTACAATGGTGTGTTAGTTTCTGCTTTACAACAGAGTGTATTTTAAAAATACAGATAAGAAACTGCTCTACTTAGAAATGCACAAATTAATATGCCAGAGTACACTGAAGAAACATCAAAGTTTTGGAGTCTTTTGTCAACCGGAAAAAAAGGTTGTCTGCCAGCATCTTCTTAAAGGCTCTCCTTTTGCAGACAGGAAAGAGCCCCGATCATTTCTTCAACGCTCTTCACCGTTCCTGGCCTCTGTGTCAGTTATCAGTCTATTGCCTCATGAGTCCGAACTCACCCTTGAATATAGTGCTTTATGACCACGATTTCCTTTCAGCATGTCTCCTTTGCAGTTAAGCAAGCGGAAGAGGCTTCTGGCAATTTCCGACGCAGGTCGGGAGGCAGGCCACGTCTCCCGCTGTGGAAGGAGCCTGCCCAAGCCGCGGGGCCAGGCCACAGTCCCTCTGCAACCTGGCCACCGTGGCCTGGTGAGAGCCTGCTCAGGACCCCGTGCATCCCACCCTCCGAAGGCCTCTGCCCCCCCGGCATCCAGACCCGCAGTGCACCCATCCACGACCTGCTCCCCACCTGCACTTGCAGGGCTGCCTGCTGTTTCCCCCAAATCCACTCCAGCCAACCTCTCTGCTACTGGGGGACCGAGGCACCCTTTATCCAAGAAGTCTGCACTCCTTCCAAATGCAGCCTTCTTTGGGTTTTCTCCCTCAGCCCTTTGGTACTAGATAGAGTTTCCTTGTGTCTTACAGTTACTCTTTAATTAGAGTTAAAATTCTTATACTAATGTCGACTGAAAAAAATGCACAATCTGAAAGTCGAGAATTATATTTTATTTGGCTGACAAAACTGAGGACGTAAGCCCAGGAGGCAGCCTCTCAGATAGACTGCTCTGCAGAGGTCAGGGAGGGGCCGGGATCTATAGGAGGTCTTGCAACTAAGACCAGGTAGTCCCAGTTTCAAAAGATTACTCTTAATTAAAGGAAACCAGACATCTCAAGTTAAGAAATTTAGTGCTTTTCTATGTATGGGAAGATACACGTCTGGTCTCACTGGTACCATTCCTTGGATATGCACCTCAGCTCTCTGGGGCCAGTATCCTGTGCTTTCCCATCCTGAGTCCCCGCAGGTGCATCGTCTGGGTGGCTGCACAGCGGGCAGCCTGTTTGTCTCCATGCTGAGTCCCCTCAGGGCTCAGAGTCCCCGGGGCAGCTGTAGTGGCTTGAGAGCTGCAACATCCTTTGGTTACGGACAGGGCAGGCAGCATTTTTCACTTCCCTTGTTTAACCCACTCTGCGGTTTCTGTCTCCCAAATAGACTCAGGCTGCTACAAACCCTTCCAGTGGTTTGGTGGGCCAGCTCCACTCCTAATGCCACGTTCCTCGAGGGAAAGTGTGACGGGCTCGCCACTTGGAAACATCCATTTTATGAGTGACGAGAAATGGGCAGATAGAACTGACGTAGAACAACAGGGGTCTAAAATAGGTTCAAAATTAGACGTTAGATGGCTAAAGAATTCCCTTTCATCCACCGTTGAGTAAACAGTAAGGGATGAGTCTTAGATCCATAGCAAACCATGTTCTATGGAAGTCAAAACACAGAGATGAAATGACATATCCAAACACGTAATTGGGCTTTGAGTTTGAGTCTTGTGACTTTCACTGAATCCCGAGTCTGGAGGACACACCTCCGTGGCATCAGTACGTTTGTCAGCCTGTCACCCATTCCTAGGGAGTACTCAGGCTCTGGTTCTTTTTTCTCTAGGCATCCTGTCACCGTTGCTTCAGAAATTTGATGTGTCCCCCTGAAAGGTTAACAGCAAAAAGTTCAAATGTCCTTTCTCACCCGCATCCCCATCACACACACGCACAAATGTTTTGTTGTGTTTATTCCTACACCCTATCATTTTTTTCCCCTTCTCTCATTTGCAAATACCACCATTGCTTTTGAAAATCAGGCTATAATTTACTAAATTCAAAAATGTCTTAATGGAGGGTCTTGCATCCTCCCTAATCCGTATCTCCTGGGCAATTATCTGAGGGGTTTCTCCATGTTTGCCATGCACATGCCTAAGATTAGAATTTACATGAACAGTTCCCAAGCCTACGAGTCCAAACTGAGAAGAGACCACAGTTACATTAGCTTTTGATAGATAAAATAACATCCTATCGCAGATACTTTTGAATCAGATTTGTCATGCTCTAGAGGGCCCATTTCCTTCAAAAGTGCAAAACCCAGAAGGCCAAGGAATGGAAGGAGAAAGTGTGATCTTGAGTGTGAAATATCTGATGGCAATGACCACGTTAAATATTCATACATTTCAAAGCAAATGAAATTTCCCTAATCATCGCCTGGTGGTTACAAACTAATATGTATCTTGTTAATCTCTTAACAAGAACGGGAACAAATATAAATTTGAAACATACTAGTCGAGTGTTGTCTGATCTGCTTTTCTTAAACTTGTTAAAGAACATAACAAAAAAAAATTCAGCATAGGAGAAAAACTAAGCATTTATAAGCAAACACAGGCTGAGTCAAACCCTGGAAGGTACTATCAATTGAAAAATATTTAAATGCATTTTCAGCAAGATGTATGATGTGACAAACGGAAATCAAGTTACCTGAAAGGCACCAGATGTAGAAATCAAAAAACCTACTGCTAAGAATGTCAAAAATGGAAAAATATTAAACACAGCGGAGCCAGGTGAAATTCCTGTGTTAACGTATTTGTCAATCACTAGTTTCATACCAACTACACATCTCTGTTCTTTCAAAATTCTCTACAATTCTGACTTTTTTTTCTGAAATTTTACTGTTGTGAAAATTTCCACATAGCCTGTGGGCAGCCTATTTTGAAGTTCCCATCCATTCACTAATTTTTTTTTTTTTTTTTTTTTGGTACATTCATGTAATCTTCCTCCCCCAAAGCCTCGTTCCTTACATCAGTCACTTGGAGACAATGGCTTGGCCTTCTTCCCCACTGTCTCCTAAACTGCTCCTAAACAAGCTCCCCTGCCTCCTCTGTTGCTGTTGCCCTGGTCCTAGTTCCAGTAGATTCTGCAGTTGTCTTTTCCCTCCCACCCAGTCCTCCAAATTACCTCCAGAGTTATCTTTAACACTCTGATTGTGTCAATTCCCTGTCAAAATATACAAGTTCAACATATAAAAATGAATGTGATAATACTTCCATGTACCAGCAACAAACAATTTGTATGTGTGATCAGAACTCCCCAGGCTCATGGTAGATTTGCATGGGAATGGAAAAGACCAGGAACTGCTAAGATTCTCTCTTGAAGACGAACTAAGTGTGAAGATATACACTACCAGATATCAAGACTTACCATAAAGCCATGAGAATTAGGAGAATGTGGCCTTAGTGCCAGGATAGACAAGTTAACGGGGGAAGCAGAATAAGAAGGCCAGAAATGAACACATGGGTATCTGAACACTTGAGTTACAACTGAGATGGCAGGACAGGGCAGAGGAGAAGTTGTGTTCTTTTCAATTAATGGTTCTGGAGCAAGTGTGTCTCCATATGGAAAACAATGAAATTACAGCTTTATTTCACACACATACATGAATTAACACCTGGTGTGTTACAACTTAATGTAAGAGACAAATCTGTAAAGCTTTTAAGAGCTGATATACGAGACTATCTTTGTGACTTCAGGGCAGGAAAAGCTTTCTTAAATAAGATATAACAAGCAACCAGAAAAAAAAGACACATATTAATAAAGGAGAAAAAAAAAACCCAAACAGGAAAAGCTATTGCAACACATAAAACTAGACAAACTTTCATATTCAAAACATGTTTTACAAAGCATTGAAAAAGGTCACACGATAGAAAAAAAAAAAAAGAAAACTTGAACCAGCACTTCACAAAAAAGAAATCCAATGGCTAAAAACATATTTAAAAATGCTCAGCCTCATTAATAATTAAAAAATGCAAATTAAAATCATAAGGAAAAAAAAGAGAAAAAAAGAAAAGAAAAGAAAAAAAAATCATAAGGAAATTTTACCACACACCCACCAGACTGGCAAAAATTAAAAGTCTGACAAAATCAAGTGTTGACAGGGATATGGAACATTGGAAACACTCCTGCTATTAGCCTGCAGCCGAAGTGGTCACGCCACTTTAAAAGATACTTTGGCCTATTCTACTAAATTTGAAGAGACATTTATCTTATGGCCCAAAAAGGGCACTCCCTCGAAAAATGTGTGTGCCTGTGCACAAGGAGATGTGTAAGAACAGTCACAGCAACACTGCCTGTAAGACCCGAACGTTGGAAACTACGGATGTGTCTTTCCACTCAGTAAATTCTCTGGCATATGCGTAGAATGGAATACTTGTCAGTGCAAATGAATGGACTACAGCTACACAAAGCAAGGAATAAAGAGTATTAGGCAAAAAAACCAAGACAAGAAGGAATATATAGAGAATGACTTCAATTATATAAAATTTGAAGCAGGGAAGATTGAACTGTCGTGTTTCGGGATACACACATAGATGGTCAAACTCTGCAGAGGCGGCAACACTATCCAGTTAAGCAGGGACTTGACTGCATACAGGTCAGGGTTGTGGTTAACACTGGGTGTGAATGGGGTGGGACGCTGGTGTGTGAGCAGGCCTCCTCTTTGGGCCTGAGCGTGCTCACAGAGGTGCTTGCGCTATAAGTTTTCAGTAAGTGGTACCTCTAGGTTTGTGCACTTTTCTCTATACGACCTATATTTCACAGTAGCACCAGATTATGAAAAAGTACTTGCTCACTAGACAAACGTGAAACAACACACACAAATCTATCACTCACAGACCCAATTGGGTCAAGTGCATTTCTAGCTGAGGAAGAACTTTCCCCCATTTTGAACACCTCTAGGTTACGGACCTTGCATTCCTTGTGTTTCCACAGACTAGAAATGTTTTTCCTTATCTCTATATTGGGCTCTCAGAATTTATTTTATTATGGACTCTATGTCTATTCCCATGCAACTGATATTCAGAGAGAATCCAGATATGCTGAGTATTTTTAAAAAGAAAGAGAGGATAAAAGTCAAATGACTGAGAAAACGTTAATGTCAAAAGGAAAGACAGCAGCTGGCAGTGTCCTTCTGACCGTGGCGAGGAACTCGGGGGAGTTTCTGCTGGTCAGCCTCAGACAAGAGAGGCCGCCGTCCCGGCCTCCGCCCACCCAGGGCCTCCGCCTGCTGCCCCTGCCCCACCTTCCTCCTCTCAGCTCTGCCCTTCGGAGCCTTGCCGGTCACAGCGCGGTCATCAACCAGCTCTTTCCAGCAAGGCCATGGGGGTAGGCAGGGCCTATGTTGTTACTGATCGTTTATGATTTTTAATTCGATTTTGCATCTGTTACCTTTTGCTATGAACAGCCCACCCCAGACTTGGTGACTTAAAGAGACAACCATTTATTGAGCTCTAATTCTGTGAATTAGCTGGGCAGTTTCCTCAGCTACTTTTAGCTGGACTGGCTAGTGAGGCAGCCAGCTGCCGCTGACTAGGATGACCTCTCTCATATGTCTGGCCCAGATGGCAGGACACCTGGCCACGCATACGTCATCACCCTGCGGGCCAACCCGGGCTTCTTCACCTGGCAGTCAGAGCTCCGAGAGCAGCAAAGGCAAGTAAGTCGCATCTGCACGTCTGCAATGTCCCCTTTGCTCAAGTCCGTCATTCAAAGCCAGGTGTGCGGTCCAGCCCAGGACCAGTGTGGGGAGGTTACGACCAAAGGATGTGAATGCAAACGATGGAGACTCTGGCCATCTCTGCCGTCCACACAGCAGCAGAGTGCCTCTCCTAGGTCACACAGTCAGTGTATAGCACTGCAACCATGGCCCACGGCTCCCCACGTCCAGGGCGGTGTTCTTTCCACCAGGGCAAATAAACACAGGGAGGGGGGACCGGTGAAGGTGACTAGGGAGTCACACTTTATTCAATTCAGGGGTTTCGGTGGTGAAATTAACTGAGCAACTGCTACGTGATTGCTCTGTTTTAGGTAATGTGAATCACTGTTAGAGTATTCAAATCACCAGCAACAACAGTATGAAAATAGACATTCACCTCATCCTCTTATATCCGTTCACCCTCTTCCCATCTCCCAGGGTCACCATCGCAATAGAACTTTCCAGACGTCCAACAGCGATCCTTTATTTCTCTTGCAAGTACACGCAATATTTAACCGAGCTTCGCAAAGCGGATGTCCTCTAAATTTGGTTGACTAAATGATCGGTAGCACAAAGAACACATTAAAGCATCAAACTGTTGCCCCGGGAATGTTTATTTTGTTAGTAATACTGTTAATGCTTCAGAGTGTTCAGTCCCAGCAGGCCAGGAGGCTTCCTCGTTTGTAACTTCCGTTCTTCATTACAGCCACTTCACCCTCAGGCACTGCAGCTCAGTCCACCGTTTGGAAAAGCCAGCCAGCCAAAGGGGGTGGGGGCCATGTCTAGCTCGGCTCACACCCCTGCACCTACAGCGCTTTATCCTTGAGCAGACTGTTAACTCTGGGGTGCAGCATCCTCACCTAGTGCCTGCCCCGCAGGCTACGGGAAGGATCGAACGGGATCGATCTACATGCAGCACGCTTGTCACGGAGCCTGGCTCCTGCGGACACTCTGTAAGTGATCATCTGTCCCACCGTTAATCATCTGTCCCATCGTTAATCCTTTGATCATCGTAAGACAAAGATTTGATTTAAAGAGTGATTTGTTCACAAACTACGATAACAGGGGACACCAGAAGATCTATCGCTAGGTAATTCCCAGATTTTTCATTTGTTTCCTGAAGTTGATTAAATCTCTCACAGCAAACCAGAGATGCTATTTCCTGGCGTCCTCCCCTGAACGGATCAGCTCGCCCCGACCCCCGTTTCCATCACCTGCGTCTCCCTGACCCTATTCAGGGGACAGATGTTGCTGACCCTCCTTCACTCCCAACAGGAAACGGCACTGCACTCTTCTCGGAGTCACTGACCATCTTTCTACGTGTATTGAAAAGCACCACAGGGGTGAAAAAATCTTGCTGATAAAGAGGCAGCCTAGTTCTTTACTTTTTTAAAAAAGTCATCTTTCTGAATAGAGTTTAGAGATTTCAGTGCTAACACTTTTCTTGAAAAAAGTCGTGTTTTCTTGCAGATGTAAGGAAGAGAAGGCAAACTCTTTGCCAGGGACGAGTCTTCCTCCTCCTTGGGCCCCGTTGTTTACAAACAATAATATACACACATGCCAGGAGGAGAAGATATTACAGTAAAACAATAAATGGCTCCTAAAAACCTCAAAGTGCTTTGAAGACATTGCTGTTAGTTTCCCCGGTCACCATTTAGCAATAAAAATCTCAGATTCACAGAATTCAAGTGAGATCTCAAGAGTCAGGGGGCAATTGCAAAGTAATGAGGTCCCAGTGGTTTATTTCCTGAAAATTATTTTGGTCATTTCCACGAAGGGTTATTTTGAAAAATGAATACCCACAGTTCAAAACCTTTGTAAGCTATTCTGAAGAAGACTTTTCAAAGAAACTAGACACGTCTGAATTTCCTTTCAGGGTTATTTGAAAAATTGACTAGAATGGATCAGAGAAAAAATGTGGAAAAAATAAAGCAAGATATGCAAAAAAAAAAATTGTTAGAGCTGTGTCCTCCTAACACATAAGCAATAGATGTGACCTCGTAAAGAGATGGGGATTCAGACGGTCTTCTACGTAAAATCGCTTGGGTGTACCAAAAGGTCTATTCCAATGAAAAGTATTTTCTTCAACAATTCCTACCATGTTTCTCATTCGTTTACATTAATTCACCAACTCCTATGATAATGACTCTGGGAGGGGTAACACAGTAAGTCACTGTTAGTGTGAATATTTTCAGTGAAAATTAATTCATCCAAAGAAAACTAAACAAACTACTTTTTTTTTTTTTTTTTTTTTTTTTATGTCAGAGGGTGTGGAAAGAAGAATTCAGAGCATACCTGCTGGGACATCAAGTCCTAAGCAGGCAAGTAGGAGGATGTGGACACAGGGCATATTGTAGAACAGGATGCCCAGTCTGTAGCTAGGCAACTTTCTCTAAGCCTCAACTTTCTCCTTGTAAAATAGGAATAATTCTGTCTTGCTTAGCGTACAGAGTTACTGTGAAAATTGAATTCAATAATATTCTTGAAACATTCCAATGTTTCATTCAAATATAGAAAATGAAGGAATGGGTCCTAGGGGCAGAGGGTCACAAGGACAAAAGCCTGCATTACGATGGGAAAGATTGATGACATAAATAAATGAACGTGTAGATAAATAATACAAGAGATGTCAGTTACTACATTCTGCTTGAAATTACTCTGGGAAAACAGTGTAGATATTTTATTCAAGGACATGATATAAGGAGGAAAAAAAGACAAGTTACTGCATTAAATGAAGATTTTCTAACATTCCTAAAGAACCCTGGAGACATGAAAATCAGTCTCTTCCCTTGATCTCTCCTTAAAGAAAAGGCAACTGCTATAAAGAATGTGGTGGATTTTCAAGCCCTGACATGCACAGATGCCCATGAGATATGAAATGAAAAAAAAGCAAACTGCTGAACCTTTTCGTAGATTCCATTATTCATATGTATGTTCGTAAATGCAGATAAAAAGATCTAGAGAACACACTGAACTATTAACAGTTCTACCTTGAGGGAGAAACGTGAGAAAGGAAATTACACTTGTATAACATCTGGAAAGTTTCCAGCTACGCACTCCATGATTTCAAAAATTTACTGTAAAAAATAGTGTGATAGATATCCTGACTGACATATGCAGGTGGTGTCAGCTGAGTCTTGACTAAGTAGGAATCAGTCAGATGAAACAGCAGACAAAAGTCGTTTATGGCGGACAGAGAGCCTGTGCAAAGGTGCAAAGGTAAAAAATAGTGTGATAGATATCCTGACTGACATATGCAGGTGGTGTCAGCTGAGTCTTGACTAAGTAGGAATCAGTCAGATGAAACAGCAGACAAAAGTCCTTTATGGCGGACAGAGAGCCTGTGCAAAGGTGCAGGGGCCGGGGAGAGGGGAGGTTCCCAAAGTGCGCAGTAGTTCGGTAAAAGTGAATCCCAGGTAGATGCAGGAGAAGAGTGGGAGGGGTGGTGGAAGGCTGACCCACGCGCCCAGTGTAAGATGTTGAGGAATCTGAGCTTTATTCCGAACCCCTAGAAGCCATTGATGGACTGGGGGCATGGGAGTTATATGCTCTTGTTTGTGTTTCAGGGAGATGCCTCTTGCAGTGGTGTGGAGAGTGGCCAGGGTGGAAGAAAGGCAATTAGGAAGCACCTGCCATGAGAAAAGACAGAATTACTGAAGGCTTGAACTATATAAACTAAATATAACTGAGAGTGGTCAATTAGACTACTGGCTTTTTGAAACTGAAGTTTGGGAGGGAGAGCTGTTCAAGAGATACGGCTTTAAGAATCATCAGAGTGAATAGCATAAACCAGATTTTCCCAGTTCCATTATTCGTGTTTCCTGTCACAATCCAAGAAAAACCCATATTATTATTTACTGAATAATTTTTTATTGACTCACATTAACCCTCATCTCGAAGCAGTGAAATCATAGGTTGGATGGACCATGTTTTTCTAGTACTCGTTAATATAAGTACATAACAAAATTAAAATAGTGTCCTTTTTGTATAGCATCTAAATCCTTCTCAGATACCACCAGTGAAAACCGTACTATGCTTTAGGAAACACAGGACCAGTTGTTTCCAACTCTAAAAAATTATGAGTCTATGATATGTAGTCAAAACCTTCCTTTGAAAATTGAGCCCCAGACAATTTATTAGTAATTAGCCCAAGACTTGGCTTAGATCAAATGTGGTCTCTGGACCTAGTTACTCAGAAATGCAAATTCTTAGGCCCTATTGAATCAGAAACTCTGGAGATGCAATGCTATATCTGTGTTTAGAAAGTCTTCCACGTGAATCTGACGTCCTGACCCCGAAGTTTGGTAACTGCTGCTTTGGACCACCCGCAAGATTTCTCCAGCAGAGACACTGAGGCACTTAAGAGAATCCAAGTCAGTGCTCTTACATCTAACAACACTCTGTAACTCTTTGTATTATCAGTATCCATACTCTGCATTTCCGAACTCATGCTCCACTCATTGACAACCATTAAGTAAACCGACTGAGAATTAAGATACAGGGGTGGTTTCCAGATCTCTGTGTCCTGTGTATCAACTTGGTGGTACTCTACACCACAGCTCCTACCGTCACGATTCTGCTCCACCTGCGTGTCACATACTATTGATATTATGTGCTTAAAGTTTTTCTTTAAATAAATTTTCTTTTTTCACTTTAATACATTAACTTAAAAGAAAAAATTATATTACTGCCACCACCAGAAAGTCAGTATCACGCCATAAATAAAAGCTAACTATAAAAATAAATACTATGTTATTAAATTATATCTTTGCTTGTTAAAAGTTCTGCTCTTGAGAGTTGCATTCTCTGTCACCAAGTGCGGTTAGCCTGTCTTACGGAGCTGTTCAAGTTTCACGTCTAACTGGATGTAATCTGCATAGAAAAAGCATTGAAATGGACATGACATTCTCATCACAGGATTCAACTTCAGTTACCTGTATGAGCATGAGCCCCCTAAAATCGTCTCCCATTCCAGAAGTGGCTCACGTCTCATACTTCGGGAAATGCTGCGTTAAACCATATGTATACGATAAACACTGAGAATCCATAGCTTTTGACCAGGAAAGGTCCAAAATAAAACCCTCATATTCAAGAGGTAAACAGAAAAAGAAGGGCAAACAGTGGAGACCAGACCACCACACCTGGACGGAGCTGAGGAGACCCAGCAAGAGCAAGGGCTAAACACAAGGACCCGCCTTCCAACCAACAGCAAGTCCTAAGCGATGACACAAGCAACTTTATCAAAGTCCATGCTTTTACAAAAAGCACTACCAATGATACAGGAATTTTAAGAAATTCCTGAAAGAAATCAGGTGACGTCAAATGCAAGGCAAAACAAAACCATTCCCCACGTGCACAGTGAAAGAGGCCTGACAGGTTTACCAAGGGTTAACAGGGATTATTTCTAAGTCGAAAGCATTATATATATACCCCACTTTGCTTACCTACATTATAATTAGTTATCTACATTATTTTCACTATAATAAAAGTTGTATCGTAAAAAGGAATGTTTTGTGATCTTGAACCAACTTTTTAATTGAACATGCATATTCATTATTTATTGTTGAGTATCAAATTACCCCGAAACATAGCGTGTTAAAGCAACCACAGTTCCTGTGTGCTGGAAATCTGGACACGGCGTAGCTGATTCTCTGGCCTCTCGCGAGGCCGCCGTTAAGCTGTTGACCCAGGGTCTGCAGGCTCGACCGGGGAAGGGTCTGCTTCCAGGGCCACCAGCAGTTGTCGGCAGCCTTCAGTTCTTTGTGGGCTGTTGGACTGAGGTCCTCAGTTCCTCGCTGTCCTCGTCTGGAGGTGGCCCTCCGTGCCATGGCTGGGGGCCTCTGCAACAGAGCCTCTCTCTAAATCGAAGTGCACAAGCCGACAGGGCAATGGAGAGAGGCTGCTGGGGAGAGAAAGGGCCTGATATTGCATAACCTAATCATTGAAGTGACGTTCCCCTGATGTTGCCATGAAGAGCAGGGTGCAGGGACCATTGACAGCCGTCACAGAGGGTGCCCCGAGGAATCCTAACTCACCCAAATAATTACCGTTAGGCCTAGCTAGACGCTAAAACCTCACGCACGCTTTTCGTTTTACATATGAGCAAAGTGAGACCCAGCGCGACTCTGTGGTTCACTGCAGGCCAGCCTAGAGTGACCAAGGTCTCCTGAGTCCCACCTGGGTATTCTCCATCCACACTGCAGTGGCTTCTTACCAGCAACATGAAGTCTCCGTGCTGCTTACATGGCGTTTAGTCAAATAGCGCCTGAATGACGGTTCAACGTTCTCGAGTGGCTGCCTTGCCTCCCCCGACAAAATCGCATCTAAGCAAGACCCATGTTTCCTACATCCTTATTTCCCTTGTACAGGAAGTTCTAGGAGCCTCCTACCTACAGAAGGGACTTAGAGAACAGTTGGCTGACTGATAAGACTCAAAAACCGCAAGGAAGCAGAAATGTTGGAGCAGGAAAGTGGTATCATTTGCTGTAGAGAGTCGTGTAACATCCTCAAGCTGTCAGATAAAAATTTCCTTAAGTAATTTTTACGGGACAATGTGGGGATCAATGAATTAATAGGTGCAAAGGTCAGCACTGCCCGTCTAGGAGAGCTCACCTCGAGGAAGCGTGGAGACCGAAGCTCATCCCCTCTCGGCCTTGGCCCTGGGCTGGTTGGCATTTCCACTCCTTTCTCTCTGCGTTTGCATGAGAACCTCAGCTTACGATTGTGAAAGACAAAACTGACAGAGTGGGCTTCCCTGGTGGCGCAGTGGTTGAGAGTCCGCCTACCGACGCAGGGGACGCGGGTTCGTGCCCCGGTCCGGGAAGATGCCACATGCCGCGGAGCGGCTGGGCCCGTGAGCCATGGCCGCTGAGCCTGCGCGTCCGGAGCCTGTGTTCCGCAGCGGGAGAGGCCACAACAGTGAGAGGACCGCGTACCGCAAAAAAAAAAAAAAAAAGAGGGCAATCCTCTAATAGAAAGGGCAGAAATAGAGCTTCAGGTGCATGCTTGACTGTTATGTAGTTCCTTGGGAGATTGGGTCATACCCTGTCATTTTCTGGAGACGAGTTGACATCATCCAGACCTTCAGAAGGCTCTGTTTATGTTTAAATATCCATAGTACATCAAAAATCACAGAAGCTGGGGCTTCCCTGGTGGCGCAGTGGTTGGGAATCTGCCTTCCAGTGCGGGGGACATGGGTTCAAGCCCTGGTCCGGGAGGATCCCACATGTCGCGGAGCAACTAAGCCCGCGACCCACAACTACTGAGCCCGTGTGCCACAACTACTGAGCCTGCGCTCTAGAGCCCGCGAGCCACAACTACTGAAGCCTGCGCGCCTAGAGCCCGTGCTCCACAACAAGAGAAACCACCACAATGAGAAGCCTGCGCACTGCAACGAAGAGTAGCCCGCGCTCGCCGCAACTAGAGAAAGTCCGCATGCAACAACGAAGGCCCAACGCAACCAAAAATAAAATGAATTAAAAACAAAACAAAAAAAAGATGATTCTTAAAAAAAAAAGATCGCAGAAGCTGTTGAAGGTACTGGACGGGGCCTGCCATCAGAGAGACAGACTGAGGATCAGGCTTTCATGTGTCCTGCGTGGTTGCTTTCAAGTCATAAACAGCAGGACAGAGGCTGATGAGCCTCAGGTGTCAAAGGGAAACACAACTGTTTGGCTGCCCTGGGAAATTCTCATAGGAAAGAAAACAGAAAAATTAAGTGTGTGGTAAGGAAGAAAAACTGAGGAAAAGGGAAAGTATTAAGGCTGATCTTTTTATCTTCCCGTCTCCTGAAACCACGTTGTCTCAAGCCCAGATCACTGCACACCTAGGCAATGGTGAGACTGGTCCAAACCCCTCATTCCCACGCCTGGCTCTCCCCACTCAACCTCCCTCCCAGGCTACCAAATACTCTGAGCATCTGAAGCATCGCTGTGATAGCTTTTCTTCTTTGCTGCAAAGTCTCTAATCCTCAAGTGGTCCCCGTGGTCTAACAGTTAAATTCAGCGTTCATGGTCCCCAACAGTTCAACCCTATTCGAGGCCGTGTCAGACCCGGGAAATCAGCCATGCCTTCTCTCCTTACGGAAAACCACCCTCTGTGTGTGTGTGTCATAAACCGCTGTTTGATGTGGACGCTTCTACTGTAGCCTTTGGGGAGAGAGCAGAGACCAAGAGAAGGCACCGCAGACAAAGTTCCATATGGATCACTCAGCAACATCTTCTGGAGGAAAGAATCAATGGAAATTAACTAGTACTGTGGCCAAGTGAAAGATTCTTGTATTCAACACAGGATATCCCATGAAAATGGAAAATTCCCCAACTATTTAGGGATGTCTATCATGTTTATGAACTACGAGAGGATATAAAATTCTAATCCGCTCACTTTTTGCTTCTAGTAATAAAATTGAGCCAAACAGAAGGAGAAAGCAAGCGATCGGTGGGAAAGAAAACTCAGCCATCTAGGGATGTCTCTTTTGTTTATTTGCATTCTTATGCAAACTCCACACAGCCTCTCTGCAAATCCTTGCATCACAGAATTATGAACCACACTCCTCTGAAGATCACTCACTGTGTTTCCTCACCATAGATGGAGCCTGGGTTTTCCCTGGGGACACAATGTCCCTCTTAAACTCTTCCAGTGAAAGTGGACAGATCTCTGAGCCACTGAACAATAGAAAGGGATTCACGCATATTTAACACCCACCTCTGGCTTCTGTGATGGCTGTTGTCTTGTTTAGGCTTATTAAGATCTTTTTATGGATTTATGTCAACCTCTTCTGTCACCGTTGCTCTGTCCCTTGACCTCCAGAACCCTCTGTCGCTTGCCTGGATTTTCTTGTGTACGTCTCCCACCCAGTCCTTGTATTTTACTCTTGGGCCTTCATTAATATATTTGGAACTACCTTTTGGACTGGAAACAGAGAAAAGTGATCTGCAAAAATAAAAGAAGAGTAAAACAGATACACAAAGGGGGCTTCCTGCGTCTCCACGGCACTCCAGTCCACTATCGCCCTCCAAAGGCCACGCAGAATCCCCACTCTTAGAGTCAGGAGACCCTAGTATCCTCCTTTAACTCAAGTTAGTTCAAATTGAGTTCCTATTCTAACAGAACAACACTTTTCAGGGATTATTTATTTGCCTAAATTGAATGTGACTTTACTTATGGCATGAAATCAATGTCTTACAAGGTCTTTGTCTCATCTTTCACTTTAGCAAGATGAGAGGTTGTATTTAACTGCTTCCTGGAGCTATCAGAAGGAACAAGGAATCAGTCAGGATGCTGTCTTGGAGGAGAATGTGGGCAACTTTCCCCCGCTGTGTGGCCCAGGGTTCTTTCTGGATCACTATGACTCTCTAACTGGAACATTCCTCACCAGCTCTTTAACTCAGGGCGGGGAAATCCCACTAGCTTTGGATTTGAAAATCTAGTAAGGCTGAATCCACATTCTTTCGAGCTAGCACAGGGTGAGGGCTGGGAAGTGGCTCCCCCTTAGGTGGGAATGTTCAGTCCAGATCCCCATAACCCTTATTCCAGGCTGGAATTCTGGGCTTATCCCATACTCGGAGTCCCAGGCACCACTGTCAGGCTGTCTGTGTGCTTGTTCTTCCTAGAACAGAGCTAAGAGAAAAGTGAAGTCTTTCTTACACAACAGTCTCTATTAAAAGTTGGAAAATGAAAGCTACTAAGAGGAGTATTTCACAGAAACAAAACTAATTCTTATGCTTACGTCATCATTGGGTTATCTGTCTAGCACCTAAAGGCGTTTGACATTGTGTCCTCTGACTTGGTTTCTAAAGATAATTTGAGCTACTGTCATGATACTCAGCTTGGAGGTTCATCGCCCAGAAACTGCAGCAGATGGCTCTCTCATAAAGCTACAGTGGTCTGGGGGTCAAATTCTGTTCTTCATTCATCTTGATCTTTGTTGCCTTAGCAAGCTGTTTTCACATTCTTGGTAGTTGGTGGTGAGTAATTTATTTATAATAGAATTGTGTGTATTGATACTCTTTTCTGATGATATCAATGATGAATGCAGATTAGAGTCTTACTTTAGTAAGAAAACATTAGTCATGAGCTCAAATGAAGTCATGCTTATTTTAGCAGCTATAGGGCTTGTTAACTTTCAAGAAATGTGGCATAGGCTTGTTTACAGAATTCTGAAACCTCCTTAGGTTGAGCAGTAAAGCATATTGCATGTGTAGTTTCATGGATTTAAAAAAATCAACAATAACAAAAAAAACAGAAACAAGAACTAATTCTGCTTCAGCGCAGGTCCTAATTCTGCCAAAAACTTGTTAGTCTTTGGACAAGTTAATTAACTTTTCTAATTTTTCTATGAAGTCGGGTTAAAAATAGTTGAATAATCTACTCTCAGAACAGTGGGAACTACTATGTAAAATGGTTTATAAAGCCATATATAACATTTTACCGATTTTAGTTGCAGTTATGTTTTCTGCTCATAATATAAGATAGCATATGTTAAATCTGCCTCATGTTCAGTCCAAACTTTCATCAGCTTTCTTCTGGTTTATTAAAACTGCATTGGTAGTTGAACTCATTAGTAAAACTGGAGACTTTTCGTTGGCGTTTGATATATATATGAAAGAAAAGTGTTTTCATACTGAATTGTCTTCAGAGCCGTCACTTTTCGGCTTCCCTTTGGTATTCCTTAATGCTGACTTTACATCTAGTAATTTGATACATTTTTCTGAAAAGCCTGCCCCTCAGAGGATGGGAGTTTGTGCAATTTACTAAAAGATTAATAACAACCACCAGCATTGCAGGTGTCAAGGCGGTGAGAGCAGAGCAAGGGCGCCCTCTTGCGAGGATGTCCTGCCAGTGCACCTCACGGAGGGATGTAATTTGCGGCTCAAAGAGAGGATATTCTCAGCACTCATTTGAGGTAGATGATTCTGCTGCTCTTTGTTTTATTTGCTTAAGAGACCTTCATACGTGGGAGTCATTGACCGTGATTTTGTTTTAATTTACATGTATACGTGAACTCATATATTTTATCTTTCTCTGCTGACTTATTTCACCGAGCATAAGTACCCTTTAGGTCCAACCACGTTGTTCCAAATGGCAAGATTTCATTCTTTACATGACTAAGTAATATCCATTGTGTGTGTGTGTGTGTGTGTGTGTGTGTGTGTGTGTGTGTGTATCACATTTTCTTTATCCATTCATCTATCAATGGACACTTAGGTTGCTTCCATATCTCAGCTATTGTAAGTAATGCTGTAATGAGCATAGGGGCGTATGCATCTTTTTGAATTAGCGTTTTTTTCTTCTTCATAAAAATACCCAGAAGTGGAATTGACGGATTGTATAGCAGTTTTATTTTTAACTTCTTAAGGAACGTCCACACTGTTTTCCTTAGTGGCTGCACCAATTTACATTCGCGCCAACAGTGCGTCAGGGCTCCCCTTTCTCCACACCCTCACCAACACTTGTCTTTTTGATAATATCCATCCTGACTGGTGTGAGGTGATATCTTGTTGTGGCTTCGATTTGTATTTCCCTGATTTTCCTTTTCTCTCTCTTCTCCTTCTGGGACCCCTATAATGTGAAAGTTAGTACACTTGAGGTTGCCCCAGACATCTCTTAAAATATCCTCATTTTTTAAATTCTTTTTTCTTGGTTATGTTCAGCTTGGGGTCCCAGCATGGTTGGCCATGGAGCCCGAGTCTCCTGGGGGTGACGCCAGCCCACTGGGGGCCAGTGTCATGTCCTGGGACAGCTTGCTGGGAGGCTGGGGGCGCCCAGGGCTGGTGCTGACCTGCTTGTGGCTGGGACTGAGGCCCCTGGCTGCTTGGCCTGGGGGGTCCTGGCCTGGGGGGTGCCAACTGACTGGGTCCCAGTGCTAACAGTCTAGAGAATGGACTCCAGAATGGCACGCGCCAGCCCCACTGTCCACGTGGTAGAACAAGCTCCCCAAAATGACTGCCTCCAGCATCTATGTCCCCAGGGGAGTCCCACATGCCTCCTTCATCTGCGGAAGGCTCTCCATGATCAGCAAACAGCTCTGACCCAGGGTTTTTTCAAACTACAGTCTCTGGGCTGGAATTCAGAGCATGTGAGATTTTGTGTGCACCCTTTAAGGGTGGAGTGTCTCTTTCCTACAGCCCTCCAGCTCTCCTGAATCCAAGCCCTACTGGCTTTCAAAGCCAAACTTTCTGGGAGCTTGTCTGCCCAGTGCAGGACCCCTGGGCTGGGGACCCCAATGTGGGGCTCAGACCCCTTGCTTTCTGGGGACAACCTCTGCAATTGTAATTATCCTCCTGTCTGTGGGTTGCCAACCAAGTGTGGATTTGACTCTAATGCATCTCCACCCCGCATACACATCTCATTGTAGTTCCTTCTTTATATCTTTAGTTGTGGAAAACCTTTCCTGCTCATATTCAGGTCATTCTGATCAATAACTGCTCTGTAAACAGCTATAATTTTGGTGTGCCCATGGGAGGGGGAGAGTTCAGTGTCTTCCTACTTCCCCACGTTGGTCACACCTTCCTGAGCCATCTTTCTGACTGGACCTGATTCTTGGCTTGTGGTTCTTGACCTGCTGAGCTTACTTAAGCAAGAACCCCCTGCCCTTCATATCTAATCAAGTCCCTCATCCCCTACACTACTGATACACAATCAGATTCTCTTCCTCTCCTCCTTGGTATCTAATCAAGTTTCTTTCAGTAATTTTCCATCCACTGATTCCCTCACTTTAACCATTGTAATCCCCAGCTGCCCTTGTTTTCTGACCTGAGTTCAGTTTTACACTGAAGTCTCTCTACTTTATGCGGTAGTTCAAATAAAATCTGTCTTGACATTTTTAACAAGTTTCTGGTGTGATTTCTCTTTGACAAGTCCTAAAAATATTAGACAAGCTTTCACTCAATAATTTCATCTCTGAGAGTTTGTCTTAAAGAAATAAGTCAGAGTCCAGTAAAAAGATTTATTAATGAATTTGATGGTAGTCAGCAAAATAGTAAAGGAATAGAAACAGATAGTCAATTTAAAATATCCAACATTAGGGGAATGAGTGAGCAAACCAAGATGTAGTAGTTCAGTGGTATATACCGTAGCCACAGGTTATAAAGCAACATGAAAAAAATTAATTGTATTACTGAAGTGCTTTGCATAAATTTATAAACACTGTAGTTTTAAAGTATTTTTAAATATAAATGTGGTTTTTTCTAAAGTCAATGACAATTTTTAAAATTGGGGTTATTAAATATGAAAATAAATGTAAGAGATATAATAATCATATGCAATGTGTAGATCTTGTTCGGGATCTGGTTTGAACAAAATAAATGTAAAAAGATATTTTGGGAATAATGGAATTTTTAATATGGACTATGGACTGGCCTTCGTATTATGTAAATATATATTACACTTTACATTATGGGAGAATATGGTCCTTAATTTTTAGGAATATCAAATGAGCTAAGCAGAGAAAGATTAAAAAAATGTGTAGGGCTTCCCTGGTGGCGCAGTGGTTGAGAATCTGCCTGCTAATGCAGGGGACACGGGTTCGAGCCCTGGTCTGGGAGGATCCCACATGCCGCGGAGCAACTAGGCCTGTGAGCCACAACTACTGAGCCTGCGCGTCTGGAGCCTGTGCTCTGCAACAAGAGAGGCCGTGATAGTGAGAGGCCCGCGCACAGCGATGAAGAGTGGCCCCCGCTTGCCACAACTAGAGAAAGCCCTCGCACAGAAACGAAGACCCAACACAGCAAAAATAAATAAATTAATTAATGAACTCCTACCCCCAACATCTTCTTTAAAAAAAAAAAAATGTATAAAGCCTAACTCCAATTCCCTATAGCCTGGCTGCTAGTTCCTTTCTGTAGCTAACATCATATTTACCAATATATTTTAAACAAAGGCATGAAAAAAAATAAATAAATAAACAAAAATAAAATGAGCTAAGGATGAAATATTACAATGGCTGAGATTTTCTTTAAAATTCTTCTGCAAAGAAAAGAAATTAGATGAACAGATACGGAAATCTGTTTATAATTTTATATCTAGGTGTTCAAGTTATCTATTGCTTTTTAACAAACCATCTAGAAACAAGGTCTTAAAGTAATAACAATCATTATTTTACTCACAAATATGGTGGTCACCTTGAATCCAGGGCCCATCCTGCAGTTGTAGTCAGATGGTGGCTCTACCTGGGTCGTTCTTCATACAAAAGGATGGGGGCTGGAAGAGCTGGACTCTTCCTCTCCTTCCCTCACCCTTTCTCTTTCTCTCTCCCAAGTGGTTTCTATCCTTGGTGACCTCAGAGAAAACAGACTTCTTACACGGTAACTGAGGCTCTCAGAACAAGTTCCCAAAAGAAACCAGCAGGAGCCTTGTGTTCTTTTTTTACCATATAGAAGTTACACAGCATCACTTCACTTCTGCTGTAGCCAATTGGCCCACTCAGGTCAAGTGGAAGGATCATAGACTCCAGCTTTTGATGGCAGAGTGGCAAAGTCATATTGTAAGAATAGCATGTGAGATAGACGATACTGTCCCAGCCATCTTTTAAAAATAATATCTGCCACACTAGGTGATGGATATTGGAGATTTGTCATCATATTGTCTTTTATATATTTTGAAATAGTTATTTTTTGAATTGAGGAAAAAACTAAAAGGAAATGCATCCAAGTGTGCACAGAAAGCCTCTTAAATAATTTTTCATCCTCTTAAATTGCCTATAATGTTATATTAATTCTATAACTTAATACAAAAATATAATTTAAAAGAAATATTATCTTAATCCCTTCCCAATAGCCAAAAGTAGTCAGGATGTTCTAATATTCTAAAATTAAGTCATAATAAACATTATTAATGAAAGCTACTGCCATTTCCTTATTTCTTTTATATTTCTTTAAAAACTATTGTGAGGTTGGAGCAGAGAGAGGTTAGGATTTATATCCCAGCTTAGATAATTACCAGATTGTATGTAAACCAGGCATCCAGGGACAATGGATGAGTTAATATGTGAATCATCTATAAAATGGTGTGCAAAATGTGGTGGATGTGCTTCAGTACATCTCATGCGGGGAGAAGATCCATAGATTTTATCAAATTCTGGGATCAAAAATTTAAGGATCACGATCGTTATTCTTGTTAAAAAAGTGTCACTTTTTTCTAGCTCTGTGGATTCACTGAAAACAGACATCACATTTCTACCTCTCTAATCAGTTATCTTCCCTTCATCATCCCCTACTTTGTTCACACTTACCTGCATAAATTATACTCTCCAACTTCTCCCCAAAGCCATAAGATTAGAGGTGGACATAAGCTCTGGCCATCCTTTTAATAATATCCAATGAATATTCACAGGTCTGTAACTCTATACCTTTAAATCTGAGTATTTGAGGAAGAATATTTCTGGATGCTACAACTCTCTACCAATGATACATTAGACTATATTTTGTTAACAGTTGGTGCTACTAAAAAAAAAATCACCAGATTGGCATTTTACCATCTTCTCTATGTTTTTTTCCAAGAGAATTTGGGTCATATTCTAAATCAGCTTTTTTTTAGGTTTGGATACTCTGTTCAAATTATTGGCTCTATATCTTACTAGGTTGTCTAGGCAGCATTTATGTTGTTTTGCAAGAGAAAACTTCAGCAATTGATTTTAGTTGTTTTCTCTTATTTTGGAAAAAAAAATCTCATGAGGAATGAAAAAATGAAACCAACGAGAAAACATGCAAACATGCGATTTTTAATGAGTGTTCTAAGAAACCCAGCAAGATGTTTCCCAGTCACTTTGAGTACCTCCCTGAGCAAATCCATTCACTTCTGCACTCCAACCACTAATTACTAATTCTTTGGAGGTTCCAAAGGACAGGTTATTGATGCATGACACACACAAAGAGTTCAAACACACAGAAAGTGTGCTGGTCCACAATCTCTTATTTGCAATTTCAAAATCCAACAACTCTGAAAACTGAAAATTTTTTCCATAACTCATTTGGTGCTGAAACATGGTCTGACTGGGATTCACTTGATAATAAAACTTGACTACTTTTAGTCATTTTTCATTCCTCTTAGCCATAAGTTTTACTGTAGAACTGTTAATAGATTGGATAACTGTTAATAGATTGGATAACCTAGCCCTCCTCTGAGAGTGTTATATGACACAGAGTACCTGTCTGAAACAGAAGATTCTGAATACAAAATCCATCTAAGTCCTTGGGCTTTCTATAAAATTGTAGATCTAAGCTAACATTTATTTAATATATTAGTCTAAATAATTTCAAACATTAAAGCACTCCAAAGACATTTTAACAATATAATAAAGATAGAAAAACATATCAATTAACTTCATAGAGGGAATGCTTTAATGAAATAACACTCTAATGAGATTAAATGTCTTTATTAAGATCTAAAAAATCTGATAAAGAAGAGTAATAATCATAGCTAACATTTACTGAGCCCTGATAAAGTGCTAGGTGCTCTATTAAGCAATTTACATACATTATCTCATTAATTCCTCTATACAACCAAATAAATTAGGTATTTTTTATTATACTTTATAAATAAGGAAACTGAGGTACAAAACAGTTCAATAACATTCCAGGATACATTTACAAGAGGTTGAGATAGACTCTTGAGTCTAGTTAATGACTGTGGAGCCTGTATAGCAAACCCACTTGTTCTGGAATGATGGGAAACTGACCCTAAGATGTATTATACAATCGTGCTGAGCAGTTTGGTACTCCCCAAAATAAACAGGCATGCTAAAACTAATGAGTAAAAGTGTAAAAATGAGTGTTCCACTTTACTGCACCACAAACAACCTTAAAACGTAGTGGCTTAAAACAGTTATTACCTCTAATAATTTTGTGGCTTGACTTAGCTTAGCTGGGGGGTTCTTGTTTGGGATTTTTCCCATGATTACAGCTCAGTAGTGGCTGGAGCTAGAATCAGCTGGAATTCATCTGGGATACATGTCCAAGGTGGTCCACTCACACGGTTAGCAGCTGATACTGGCTATTAGCTAGGGCTGTAACTGGAGCACCTGTACCACACCTCTCCGTGTGGCTTGGATTTTTCACAGGATGGTTATTAGTTCTGAAAGGAAGCATTCCAAGAATAAGCATTCTAAGAAACCCAGGAAGAAATTGTAAGACCTCATAACATAGCTTCATAAGTCCCAGAATAGTTTTCTGCCACATTCTGTTGGGCAGACAGGTCACTGAGTCCAGCCCATATTCGAGAAGAGAGTAATCTGACCCCACCTCCTGATATGACGAGCAGCAGATGCACCGAAAAGAAAGTAATGGATGGGGGACATTTCTGGATACTCTTTGCCATAGTTCACCTTCTGATCACCACAATTTACATTTTTCTTTTTTTTTTGCGGTACGCGGGCCTCTCACTGTTGTGGCCTCTCCCGTTGCGGAGCACAGGCTCCGGAGGCGCAGGCTCAGCGGCCATGGCTCACGGGCCCAGCCGCTCCGCGGCATGTGGGATCTTCCCAGACCCGGGCACGAACCCGCACCCCCTGCACCGGCAGGCGGACTCCCAACCACTGCACCACCAGGGAAGCCCCCACAATTTACATTTTTCTTATGTGCAGAATGGACTCACCACCACTCCCAAGATCCCCTAGAGTCTTATTTTACTATGGCATCAGCTCAAAGTCCAGGATCTCCTCATTTAACTTACATTCAGATACAGATATAGTTTCCTGGGTACAGGCATATCTCATTTTATTGCATTTTGCTTTACTGAGCTTCACAGATATTGCATTTTTTACCAATTGAAGGTTTGTGTCAACCCAGAATCAAGCAAGTCTATTGGTGTCATTTTTCTAGCAGCATTTGCTCACTTCATGTCTCTGTGTCACATTTTGGTAATTCTTGCAATATTTCAAACTTTTTCGTTATTATTATATTTGTTAAGGTGATCTACAATCAGTGACTTTGATGTTACAATTGTTATTGTTTTGGCATTTTTTAGCAATAAAGTATTTTTAATTAAGGTATGTACATTGTTTTTTTTTTTAGACATAATGCTATTGCTTAAACATAACTTTTAAACATAACTTTTATATCCACTAGGAAACCAAAAAATCCATGTGACCTGCTTTATTGCACTATTTGCTTAGCTGTGGCCATCTGTAACTGAACCTGCAGTATCTCTGAGTTGTGCCCACAAAGGTCTTCAAGTATGGTTCCCCTCAGTCTGGAGACCTGTGAACTAAAGAGACAAGTTATCTCTCCCTCCCCCCAACACAGCACAAACCCTACATGTAGTGGTGATACAGGAATAGGAAGATCAAAATAAATATTCTCACGAGAAACAACCGGATGGGCGTGAATGAACTAGTCAGGAGGCACAGTGCAGTCCCTAGACCGAAGCGGTTCTGAAACTGTGGCAGGCACGTGTCACTAGTTCCTTGTCTGGGGCCAGCCTTCTCTGTGGGAGTGGTTCTCCATGACTTTTGTTTCTAGCCTCTGGACTCTCTGCTCTTCATTGTGAGCCAATCTTCCTTTTCTATAAGAAATTATCCATGTTTAATGGCTGAGTAGCTTTCTCAAAATGTATCCTGCCTGAATCGGCTGGGGACTCTTAAGGCCCTTTTCACCTTGAACTACTTCTGTCCTTTCAATCCAAGCAGACGGTGCTTCTAAAAATGCGTCTTAAAAACTTAACATGCTCCCCACTACTCTTATTAGGGTTCACTCCTTTATACAAAAGCCACAGCTAAAGCTCTCTGGGAAGCACCTACTTCTCTACCTTGGCCTGAGAGTCAGGTCACTGTGGGAAAATGTCCTTAAGATTCTTAGAAGCTCCTGTCCACCTCACTGGGTCTGCAAGGCACACCCTCAAGTCTTTCTGACGACTCAGCGATGGGGATTACAGCTGCACCCTTAACTATGTTTTTACCTTGACACCAGTGTTACTATTAATGTCCTCGATTTGGTCTTTACCCAGAGGCCCTTTCTTATCTTGAGAAAACTTAATTCCCTGGGGAACTGTCCCCAAACTTAAGAGCACCCCTTTTTAGTTCAATTCTCTCTATCCTTTACTTTTAGCATATGTAGCTGAAAGAAACAGGAGCGACTTTCAACATTCTACATGGAATCTCCTTGGCCAAATCCATTAGCTCATTTCCACCTGCCACATTTCTGGAGGCAACATTATTGCCAAACTTTCTGAGACTACATAGCAAGAGTCCTTATTTCTCCAGCTTCCAATAATAATTTCCTAACTGTCCCTCACATTTCGTTGTGTCCTCAAGGGCCTTCCAGTATTTGCTTGCTGCCTGGTCCCAAGGCCAATGCTGCAAGTTTTAGGTCTTTATTACAGCAGAAACCCAGTTCCAGCTAACTGTTGTTGTATGTATCTATTACCGTGCAACAAATCAACCTAAACTTAGAGGCTTAAGACAAAAATTATTATTACCTCTCATGGCCCTGTGGCTTGTCAGGGCCCAGCTCTCTGGTTCTTCCTCAGGGTCACTGACATGGCTGCAGTCAGATGGCATCTGGTGTTGGAGTCATCGTGTGGACCGAGCCCCTCAACTAGCTCACTTATAAATGATGCTGACTGGGAGCTGGGAGCTCAGCTAGAACTGTGATCCAGGGCACCTGCACGGAACCTCTCCACATAACCTGGGCCTCTCACAGCATGATAGCTGAGCTCTAAGAGGCGATAGCCAAGGAGCAATCCTTTCAGGACATCCATGTGGAGGCTGGGAAGCTACTTGCGATTTAGCCTCTGCGACACCAGAACATCCTTTCCACCTCATTCTGTTGGTGAAGCCGTTCATCACTGCCAGCTCAGATTCAAGGGAGGAAAATTAGATTCTACCTCTTGATGTGAGAAGCAGCATGCAACGTGGTACAGGAGGATTTGGTGGTGGCTGTCTCTAGACTCTCTACCGTAATAAAAAACAAGGTATTTATATAGTCTCAAAATCTCCTTCCAGTGGAGAACCTGTCAGACACTACCTTAACGAAATGATCAATGTTAATATCACTATGAAGGATTCAACATTACTCCGTGTTCCAACCCAAAAAGCATAAACTGTGTCTAATCTCGAGGTAAGGTCAAACAAACCTCAACAGAGAAAATGTACTCTTCAAAGTGTCAAATCATAAAACACAAAAACGGCTAAGGGCTTGCTTCAGATTATTGACTAAGAGGGGATGACATCTAGCAGAGCACATTCCTGGGTAGATCCTGGGCAGGGGACTTCTTTTCCTTGTTCCTTATTGCTATAAAGTAAATTATTAGGAAAATACGCAAAATTTGAATAAGGTCTTAACTCAAGATGGATGCATTAAATCAATACTAATTTCCTTCTTTTGATTACCACAGTGAGGCTATTTAAGGTTTAGGAAATACACAGTGAAATATTTAGCAGTAAAGAGTCTTTGTGTGTACAACTTACTCTCAAATGGTTCAGAAAATAACAATACCAATAATAGAAAGATAAAGCAAATGTGGTAGAATATAAATATTTGGGGAGTTTTTCGTACTATTCTTGTAAACTTTACGTGCTTATTGCAAACAACAAAGCTATACATAAAACAAACAAACACAAGCAGATCAAACATACCAGAGAATTCAGAAATGGAACCAAAGAATGAAGACAACTGATACATAGGGAAATATGTGATCGAACAAAATTTCCTGAAACAGCAAGCACACAGTCATGCAAAGTCCAAACTAAACAACCTTCTGAGGAAAATTTTTGCAGCACAAAAGCCAGAGAGCTCATATTCTTAATTTACAAAAGAAATCACAACCAAGCCGCAGAAGAAGAGCAGCCCTAAAGAAAATTGAGCAAAATGCATAAGCAGGTGCTTCACAAGACAGCACATACATGTAGCCAGAATAGGTAAAGCAATGCTTTAGGATTCCTGCTTACATTCCACGAGCTGAACACATATGGCTTTCTCCATCCTTTCCCAGACCCCTACGAAAATTACAGGGGAGGATTTTTCATGACATCTGTAAAGACAAAGAGAGCATGAAATGAGACAACAAAAGACCAAAGAGATCACAAACTTTTAGAATCAAAATGCAGGCAAGAAAGTGGCAACTGAGTTAGACCAGAGACGTCTAAAAATTCAGTGCCTGTGGGAAGCAGCAGGTGGAAGTGGGGCCTATTTGGAAGAGTCAAGCCTATTTGCTTTGCTCTGGAAAGACCCAGGAGTCGAGGCGCCAGCTGCTAGTAAAAGTGCAAATGCAGGGCAGACATGAAACGCAGACCATTCTGTTTGCCAAGCGCTCCAAGCACTCCTGAAAAGTGTGAAATAAGGAGGCCGAAAGGCCTGTCCTCATGAAGCTAATCTTCTAATGCTTCTAATAGGGAGATTATATTCTAATTTATATATATATAATTATTATAATATATAATTATTTATATAATTAAATATAATTATAATATATACTAAATATATAATATTATATATATATATATATAAAATGTCACAAGGGCTGTGGAAAAAGGTCAGAACACAGGTAGGTAGTCGTGGTCTGGGGAGTGTGTCTTAACGTATGGGGATCTGGAAAGCCCTTGCTGAAAAGGTGCCGTTTGAGCAGAAACTGAAGGAGCTGAGGGACCAGTCGTGCAGGGACCTGGTGGAAGACGGCACAGCAAATGTAAGTGTCCTGAATTGAGACTGTGCCGGGCTTGTGGGAGCTAGTTTGGGGAGGGGGCTTAAGGACAGGCATTAGGAGGTAACCAGGAAATAACTAGGACACCATTGCAAGGTTTTTGGAATAAGACAAGGAGACTTTCAAGTGTTTGAAGCTGAAATCTGGAGAATTAAATGAAAGTCGTCTTAAAAGAGCAGTTTGACTTCCAGAAACTGTTCCTTTTCCAACACAGCTAGGAAAGAACCTCTCTCCAGCTACAGGGGCAGACGAGAGGTTTACATTCTTGAAAAGTTTGAACTACAGAGCATTTAGTCTCAGAGACACAACAGAGAGAGCGAAGCCCCTACTTGAGAACAGGGGAGTCCCGGAAGCCCGCGTACCAGAACTTTCTGCTCACCAGACACTTCTGCTTACTATGTCCTCTGCTCCAAACCCTGCTCCCCCAGAAGGGCAGACTCCCAGCAGCACATGGAGGATTTCTGTTTGGGAAAAACTGGACCGCCTACGCATAGCACAGGGAGATGAGCTCGGTGCTTTGTGACCACCTGCAGGGGTGGGATAGGGAGGGGGGGAGCGGGGGAGACGCAGGAGGGAAGAGATATGGGAGCATGTGTGTGTGTGCAGCTGATTCGCTTTGTTATAAAACAGAAACTAACATACCATTGTGGAGCAGTTATACTCCAATAAAGATGTAAAAAACAAACAGACAAACAAAAAACTGGCCCGCCTAAAAAAAAGGGGCTCTCTAGGCTGACGTTTGGCAATCCCACGGTGATATGTTAGGTCCCTCCCCAGTCCTCCCACAGTAAAACCCAGCGGCTGACAGACCCCACCCACCTCCTAGAGCATCCAGTCAGTACTCACAAATGTGATCAGCCTGTTACAAGACATTTGTGGAAAGCCTCCAACGCAAAGGAGAGACTAAAATAAGTAAACCAGAGGAGCTCAAAGGAAGCAGAGACAACACATAATACTATGAAAAACAAAAACCTTAAAAAAATCTTATAATTAATATTTGCAGAGGGAAAAAAACAATGATTGCAACTAAGAAAAAAGAAAAAGCTGCTACCAAAAAAGAATATCCAGAGGTAGGGTGACCGCCACCCTGGTTTGTCCTGGACTGCCTCCGTCTTAGCACAGAGTGTCCCCCATCCCAGGAAACTCACAGTCCCAGGTAAACCAGGAGAGTTGGTGACCCCACTAGAAAAGGAGAAAGCTCTATAAAATTAAAAATATGACGGCAGCAATATGGGGTGAGACTAGAAAACTCCAAAATCCCACAGGCTCACTGAATCATGCCGTGTGCCCTGCTTCCTCTCCTCCTTCCCTAGTCTTTCCTACTGTGACATCAAAAAACCAGCAAAGAGATGTTGCAGAAATGTATTCAATAGAAGGTAAGGTCCTGACCTCAGGTGGTGAAAGTAGGGAAAGAAAGGAAGGAACAAGCTAAGAGGTAGAATCCAAGGGGCTTAGAATCCAAGGGCTTTGGAATTTCAGAGGGAGGAAAACACCTCAGACACCGTCTGGTTCAACATTCTCTTCTTACAACCTGGTGCCTGACTCATAGTAATAGTTGAGTACAATATCTGCTGAATAAATTAACGAATAAATGAGGAATGAGACCCAGAGATGTGCTGACACCACTAATTATTGGCTTACCTGGCATAGGAATGTAAACCTCCTGACCCCTAAGCCAGCGCCCTCTCCGTTATGCCACACCTGGTCTCATAAAGCACCACGAATGACTAAAGCATGAATCTGAACCTTATTTTAGTGCTGCGGCTTGATTCACCTCATTTTCATCCACAGTCTCATCTATTATATGGCACCTAAGAATTAATACATTTTTAAAAAGAGATACGACTGCAGAAATAAAAAGCCAGAGGGTTAGAAAATAAAGTTGAGGACATGAAGCAGGAATAGAACAAAGAGACAAAGATTAAAAAAAATAGAAGAGAACAATATTTTTTACAATGTAGACTCTGTCTGATAGGATTATTAATCTGAATAATAGGAATTCTTGAAAGAAAATGGAGGGGAGGAAATTATCAAAGAACTAATCAAGAACATTTTCTAGGAAGAAGGACTGAAGGGGCTCACTGAGGGCCCAAAACAATGTTTGGAAGAAAAGAATGGCACCCAGGGACATGGTCAAGAGTGTTCAGAAGACATGGTCCCTAAAGCCGAGAAAGGGAGTGGGATGGGCAGAGAGAACAGATCAGATTCCAAGGGTTTGCATGGAATCAGGGATAAGAATGGCACGTTTGACTGCTCAACAGCAAGGCTAGAAGCTTTAAGTCAAGGAGATCGTGCCTCTAAGCTTCCAAGAGAAAATGACGTCAACGTGGACTTCTACACCAGCGCGCCAGGATAAACGCGCAAGGGTGTTTTCTGCACTGTTGTTTGGATAAGCAAAAATTCAGAAACGGCCTAAATGTCTATTATGAGCAATGAACTCGATTATAACAAATAACATATCATGAAATAAGTATAATAATTATACAACTAAAATATCATTGTAACCTTTTATAATATTCTGATCCTTGAAAACCATTTTCTTGACACATTTTACTGAAGAATGAAATTAATTATATGTACTGGCATGGAAAGAACTCCATGATATATTATTAGGTTTAAAAAAGTAAGTTTCAAAATAACAACGTGTGTATGAGATTTTTTATTAAAGAATATATAGATAATTGAGAAATTAATATATAGATATACAAGTATGGATAAAATAACTGGGAAGACAGAACAGTGTCCATGTTATCATTGACTGCCTTTGGAGAATAGTACTTAGAAATTTAGCCTATACTTTTTGCTTTGTACAGTTTTATAGTAGTTGGGTTTTTTCCTTACAGTGTGCAAATTATTTTAAAAATACTATGTATATTTTTCATTTCTTTGTGATGACAGTACCATCTAGTGGTCTATGTTAACTTTTAAAATATTTTAACTTTAAAATTATGTGATATTGAATAATATATTAATATTAAAATAAAAACAAATAACTACAGCAAGGGAAAAGCTTACTTTAAATAAGGCATTTTAAAGTAACAAACCCTCTATTATGCTAAGTGAAGTAAGTCAGACAGAGAAAGATAAATACCCTATGATTTCACTTATATGTGGAATCTGGAAAACAAACAAACAATGAAACAGAAACAGACTCATAGATACAGAGAATTAACTGGTCGTTGCCAGAGGGGGTGGGTGGGGACAGATGAAACAGGTGAATGGTAATTAAGAGGTGAAAACCTCCAATTATATAATAAATAAGTCACAGGGATGTAATGTATACATAAGGAAATATAGTCAATAATATCGTAACAACTTTGTATGGTGACAGATGGATGATAACTGGACTTTTTGTGGTGATTATGTTATAAAGTATAAAAATATTGAATCACGATGTTGTACACTTGAAACGAATATAATACTGTATGTTAATTATAACTCTATTCTTAAAAAATGATAAGGAGTGGTCAGCCTTGAGTTGATAATTGGTTTGAGTCGATAACTGACCTTGAGTTGATAATTGTTGAAGTTGGATAGTGGGTAAATTGGAATCTGTTTGTGTACATGTTTTAATTTCTCAATTATCAAGAATTTAAAATAATTTAAAAAATAAAATAAAAGAACAAACCCTCACAACTTTATCTAAAAAAATTATATCTTAGAATAATCTCCAAGATATATGAAATGGAAAAAATCGAAGTACAGAAAAATATATGTAGTAGTCTATCATTTGTATTAAAAGTAAAGCAGAGTATTTTTGCATATTTGATTGTATATGCATAAAATATCTCTGAAATCACACCCCCCCCAGTGAAGTTGGTTGTCTTTAGTGAAGATAAGTAAATGGCTAAAAAATAGGGATGAGAGGAAGACCTTTGTGTATGTTCCCTTTTGAACCTTTAGAATTTTAAAGCTTAATATAAAATGCTAATTAAAAACAAAGTCCTACCTAAGGAAAATTTGCCCTTGCTCTGTGTAACTTTCAGAGTAATGATGTTATAAACACATCCCTAATATTTATATACCTTATCTGCACCACATGTTAAAGTAGGATTTTCCTTGAAATGAAACTCAGAGGTTCACAGAACCAAATAATCTCTTTAGGGTCCAAGTCCAGAAGACATCTTAAACACACTGAGAAAAACCAAACCACCGGAAATTCTCTACTCTGAAAAAAAAGTCATAGTTTGCTCCCCTTCCTATATCCTCACCATGGTTTAAGAGGTCCAAGGTTTCCAGGTCCCTAATCAGCAGCCGGAAGTGTCTCATCTCCAGAGAGAGTTCACTATTAAAGGGAGAATTGGCAAACCCCCGAAGAGAAAACTCTGGTCGCTGAGACCACAGGGTATCATCAAGGACAATGGTCTTGGACCAAACTGATTTCCCAGAGTTAATTTAGAGTCATCAGCAGAAGACCATAGGGACTTCCTTGGCAGTCCAGCGGTTAAGACTCTGCGCTTCCACCGTAGCGGGTATGATTTCAGTCCCTGGTCGGGGAACTAAGATTCCCGCATGCTGTGCAGTGTGGCCAAAAAAAATTTTTTAGTAAAAATAAATAAATAAATAAAACAAATAATGATTAAAAAAAAAAGAACATAATGGCTGTCAGCAAGTCCTTGACAGCGTCCTCATAATGATCTGATTAAATAGAGAAGCTTAAGTGGATGGCAATGTGGGTATGAGGATTAATAGTTAGTTGAACAACATAACCAAAGAATGTTGGGCTTCCCTGGTGGCGCAGTGGTTGAGAGTCCGCCTGCTGATGCAGGGGATACGGGTTCGTGCCCCGATCCGGGAAGATCCCACATGCCGCGGAGCGGCTGGGCCCTTGAGCCATGGCCGCTGAACCTGCGCGTCTGGAGCCTGTGCTCCGCAACGGGAGAGGTCACAACAGTGAGAGGCCCGCGTACCGCAAAAGTTGATTAATAAATTTAAATCATTTTGCAGATTTCAAGTGCTATCTTCAGCCCATGCTTTTCAAGAGTGTTACCAGCAACTAGACAGAGAAAACAATATGATTATCAATTTTGTGAAAGACACAAAGCTGTAGTATACATTTTACGACAGAAATAGATGGCCCTGACGTTGTGTGAGAACTAATAAAATGGAAATTAAGAGAAAGAGATGTAAAGACTTACACCTATTTTCAAAGAAATTGTCTTCACTAGTGCAGGATACGGAAGGTCTGGTTTATCTGCAGCAGGTGTAAAAGAGACTTGGGAATGTTAGCTCGTAGTAAGGATGATGTTTCTGTTTATGGAAAGATCACTACCTAGAATGCAGAGGCAATATTCCTGTTCTACTGTGTACAGCGCTGAAGCCTTGTAGATGCAAAACCCCTGGGCACCACACTTCCTAGATGGACCCTTGACAAACTAGAAATGATTTAAATGAACACAACCAGGATTCTGAGGGGATGTGAATTCATGAAGGAGAGAAAATGCAGGGAAAAGAACTAGCAAACTGAAGTCTCAGATGGAATGGTAGCTGTCCTCAGATATCCCACCTGCTCCAGGTGGAAGAGGAAGTAGAAATGTTCAATGTGCCTGAAAGGATAAAAATAAACTCTGTTGGAAGAAATTTCAGGGAAACCAAATTTGCTGTAATATAATTTCATCTTTTCTAACAGTCAGAACTCTACAAACATGGGACGGAATACCTCGAGAAGTAGCGTGTCTCTCGATGCTGGAAAGCTTGAGCAAAAGAAGGAAATTTCTATGTGCAAATATTATGAAGGGCACGTCCTGCACTGGCTAGAACTTCCAGTATAACGTCCAAAGTGGCTGGATTGCCTTAGGGGAAAAGCATTCAGTATTTCACCTTTAAGTACAATGATTGCTCTAGGTTTTTATAATGCCTTTTATCAGATTGAGGAAGAATCCTTCCACTCCTAACTTGCCGGGTATTCCGGTCATGGAGGTATTACTGAGGAGTGAAGAGGCTGACTTAGAACCCGATGGAATGTGTTCTGTGAGAGGGTCTCAAGTTGCCCCTGCTTTTTTGACCTTAATGTAGTCTTTCTGGCGTTTTGGGAGAGATCACAAACTTTTATACACTGGACATAAGAATTTAGCAGCCCCTTATAATAACTCCCTCCATTCAAAGGTCTCAGTGTGGGAACATTTAAAATTGCTAAAGTCATTCTATAAGTGTTGCTCTCACTCCTTAATTAATTTATTCATTAATGCTTTTAAGGTAAAAAAAATGAATAAGAGAAAGTAAAGGAATGAGACCTCCTGGTGAATTAAACAGCAAAAGGGTTGCTTCAACTGCAACAATAAAAAACAAGACAAGCTGACAACTAGCTGTAAAGTCCCAAGTGGTTGTCGAGTTAATTGTTCAGCCTACGTTATCCTTAAAGAAGCCTATAGAAATTGACCTGTGCTCCGGCACTCACTCCTATAAACCACCTGCTGAACCCCCAGTGAGCGTCAGCTGAGGGCCGTCTCTGCTTGCTGAGAGCTGGATATATAATGGTATTTGCAGAAGGGTGTGATAGAAAAAGTAAATAACTGAATTGCATTCGTACTGTTTCCTGTTTCCTTCTTGATTCTTCAGAAGGGCTTTTGTTTTCCCTTTAGGGGTACAGATTCTCCTTGGACAAATACTAATTGAAACTCCAACTAGGAGATTACTAAACTTTGGTTAATGAAGGGGCACAAGGACACGTCTGTGTTTTCATGGACTAGTCGAGTTGAGTGAAATGTTTATTAACAGACGTGGCCCGGCCCGTCCTGACCCCAAGACACTGAAGCCTCTGTCTGAACCAGACTCATGGGTTTCTTCCTAGCCTTTCTCAGGGACAGGAATACTTCTGGTAAGTTTTTATAAACTCCACATACTTTTTAATCTCAAAATGAAACTCTTTTTTATTAGTCTGTATTAACCAGTAGTATATTTCATCGCCGTGACTTTGAAATTCCACGTATTGTTCTTGCCTGGGGATTTTTTTTAAAGTAAAAGAAATATGGCTTAAAAGGTGGAGGAGAAATCTCTACTTTGTAGAACAGCCTCTCTGAATATTGTTCTTCTCCTTTGCTATGATTGGTTTCTTTGTGCTAGTTTTTCTTTTTTTCCAAATTAGAAGATATGTATTTTCATTTAATTCCAAGGTGGAATTAAGGAAGTTAAATGGATTCACAAGACCTCGCTCTGTTCCCATACTTTCCTTATGTTGAAATATAGTGCTACATTTTGGTAAAAGCAAGAAATAATTTCAAGAGAAATATTTCTGAGGAACAGAGTTAAATAATGATTTATTTGTTTTTAATTTAGAATAAAGAAGATAAATAATAACATTTCTTTCTGTGACCAACATAATTTTGTTCTAGATATTCAACCAGCAACCTGAGATAAAATGTTATGGGATATGCCTCAAAATTCAGGTTGGATCAAACTGATGTCATTGCCTGTTGTGCCGTGTAATAAGGTACAGAAAAGCCACCCAGGCTCACAGAACAACTGTCTGTTGAGACAGCAGCAATTACATTATCAACAATTAAAAACAAAATTTCCCTGAGCTGCAATATTTATAATCAACCTATACAAACACAGGCAAAATGCTGATTTTCATATCTACAGGCCCAACCTAGAGCCATTTAACTAAGATTTAGCAGCAAAGACTCTTTATTATGAAAATTTTCAAACATACAGGAAAAATGAAATAATTATACCATGAACACCCAAATACCTACCATGCAGATTCTATCATTAACATTTTCCTGAGACTTCCCCGGAGGTCCAGTGATTAAGACTCAGCACTTCCAATGCAGGGGGCATGGGTTCGACCCCTGGTCGGGGCACTAATATACCACAGCCGGGCGGTGTGGGAAAATAGAAAAAAAATTTTAAAAATAATAAAAATAAAATTAAAACATTTTCCTATATCGGCTTCTTCACATACTATCCAATATCCATTTATCCATCTATCAATTTGTCTTATTTACTTTTATGATGCATTTTAAAGTTGCAGATCTCAATTTAAAGTGTACCCCTAAATACTTCGGGATACATATCACTAACTAGAGCTCAATACTCATTTATTCCTTGAGGTAAAATTCACGTGCATGGACATGCGCATATCTTTAGTATACCATTTGATATATACATCTGTGTAATCCAAGCCCCTGTCAGGGTATAGAGCGTCACCATCACTCCAGATCTAGCAAGGCTCTTCATACCCCTGCTCAGTCAGTCCCTTTCCCCACCCTAGAGGCAAACACTACTCTCCTCCTTCATACAGTATACATGCATGATTCTTTTTACATTCATTCATGCTTTTGAGTGTATCAGTAAGTCAATCCTTTTCTTTTTCCTATGAGTAGTATTACAATAGTATTCCATTGTACGAATGTCCCATGGTTTGTTTATCTATTATTTTGTTGATGGACACCCGAGTTTTATCCAGTTTGGGGCTATTATGAAGAACCTGCTATAGACATTTGCATGTATCTTTCACTGGACTTATGTTTTCAGCCTCTTGTGTAAACACTTAGGAGTAGAATTACTGGGTCATAATGTACTAATAATTTTAGTTTTATAAGACACCATCAGAGCCTCTCCAAAATGATTACATAATTTCATCTCCCTCACTTCAGTTATTCGACATCCCTGCTAATTTTGAGGTGGTCAGCCCTTTTAATTTTTGTTGTTCTGGTGTTTGGATAATGCTGTCTTACTGTGGTTTTATTTGCATTTACCTAATGACTAATGTTGCTAAGCATTTCCCCAGGGGTTTATTGGTCATTCATATATCTTCCTTTGTTGAATGCCTATTTAAATACTTGGCTCATTTTTTTAAAAATTGTGTGGCTTTTCTTTTTATTATTGAGTTGGAGGAGTTCTTGTAAGTATGTATTGCAGCTGCAAGTCCTGTGTCAGATATATAATATGCAGTTCTTTTTATATTCTGAATCTTAACCCCTTATCAAATACATGATTTGTAAATATTTTCTACAGAAGTAGAAATATAATGTCGTACACATGAAACATATGATGTTATAAACTGATGTTACCTCAATAAAAATAAATCTAAAAAAATTAAATGATAAGGCTTCTAGCGCAAAAAAGACGGAAGAGTATCTTTGCAACTTGGGAATAAAAAAAAGACTTTTAGATAGCACATGGAAATTAATAACCATACAAAAACATAGGTAATTAGACTTCATCAAATTTAAAACTAGTGCTCATCAAACTACATATTTAAGAAAATGAATGGGCGAGCCACAGGCTGGGAGAACATAACTGCAAACAACAGAGGGGCCTGTTTTCATGGGGAGAGACGAACAAAATATGCAAGGGAGAAGAACTGTGGTGAAAAGGAAACAGGACAATGAACAGTGCTCAGAGCCTGGTTTAGCCTGAAGGTCAGGAAAGGCCTCTGTGCAGAGGTGGCGCTGGGACAGGAGCTAGGCACAGGGAAAATGTAGGGAAGATGGCCAGGCCCAGACAGGAGGAGCTGTGCGGGGCTCAGCAGGCGTGAGCTCGCTGCGACCAGGGATACAGACAAGATCAGCTCGAGGGAGCACAGGACGTGTCACAGGTGTGACCATCAGAGGGGATGCGGGGCAGGTGATGCAGGGCCTCGCAGGGAAGGCCTGGGGATGAGGATTTTATTCCAAGGGAAGCCACTTTCGAGTTAAGCAGAAGAGTGGCGTGATGAGATTTACACTCATAAAGATTATTCTAGATGTTGAAGGACAGCAGGAGTGGAGGATGGTGGGGCGACATTCATTTACTGACCCATTTCCCTCCCCAAATCGAGAAGATAATGTCTGAAGTTAGTTGGTTTCTGGGGATCATCTAAGTAATAATGAAAATCAAGGTGCCATGCTCTAGTTACTAGTAAGCGACTGCAACTTAAGCTTAGATGCAATATGATATGATCTAAATACATATGATAAAAGGAGTAAGGTTTATTTTTATTATGTAAAAATGGATATGATTTATCTACAGTCTGCTACTAAATTATAATTGCAGTTAATCCTACGACAGGGGACACATGATTCATTTATACACGGAGCAACCTGAGATGGACGAGAGCATCCAGAGATCAGACTGTAGGTACATGACCCAGGAAGAAATGCAGGTTGCACAACCGTCTATGTTTCAGATGCTCCGACAAAGAATACTCAAGAGTGGGGAGAGGGCAAAGAGCTTCATCTTCTGAAGGCATCAGCTTTGCCTTCAGACTGTAAACGTTTGACTTTGAGACCCAGAAGATGGCCATGAAGCCACCTTTCCTGGAATTGAGGGCATGGTGGTGGAGGGATCCTGGTTACGGGCTCTCTGCCCCAGCAGTCGAGAAGGACATAGTTAGGTTCCACGTTCAAGAGCCATAGATGTTACCGAGCCTGCATGCCCACAGCACAGAAGGCCAAACACTGGCAGGGGGAATCTGCAGCAAGGTAAAAGTTTATTGCAGGACACCAAGCAAGGGTGTGGGAGACAAGCCTCAGATCCACTCCCACTTGGTCTTGGAGTTGAGAGTTTTTTAAAGGGGAAGAATGAAGAAGCTAGGATTAATCATCATCTTGTGACATTTCTTAATCTAGCTCAGGAGTCAGAATGTCTCTGGTTTAGATTCTCTGGCCAAGTGGTCCACGGCTCAGGGTCTGTGAGCTCATCTTGCCCTGGAGAAACAGCCTGAGTTTGTAAGTTAACGATGATACCTACAACAGCAGTTTTATTACATTAACTATGTTATTGACGACATCAACTTTAGTCACCTGACTCTGGTTGACTAGCGGTCAGTTATCACATGATTGAGGTCAGGGGGCACAAGAAAGGGCATAAAGTTTTGGACAGGGAGATTGAGCATACACTTGGTAAGGGAACTCGGTTTTAGGGGGACTTGGTTTCACAGATATCTAACAATACGTATTACCTACCACATCCTTGCCCTCAGCTTTCAAATTCTACTTAAAATCCAACAAAAACCTTGTGTTCGTTATGCCTAGGATAACAGCATCCAGTAGGCGGAGCTAGAAATAACTCACAGCATATGATCTGCATGTGTAGAAAATGCTAACGGATGCCTCCTTCTAGAAACAGCTACCTTAAAGTCAGTGGATATTCTGGGTGTGGGACAGCTGAAGGCTATGGGAGACTGTTTGCATAGGTGCGTGTCGGTTACCATGTACTGTAATGAAACGTTAGCGACCTTGGGTATTTCCTCCTTTCTTGTTCCGACCTATAGCACTTGGCCACCGCTAGATGGCATCATTTCTTTTTCTTCTCTGTTATTTTGCTTCTACTTTTTCAGGAACAGTCCTCACTAAGATACTGGCAATAAAAATTATTTTTTGGTCTCTGAGCTGCTGTAACACACAATTGTATGCTTAAGAAGTATAAAAGAAAGTAGTGATGCTAGTTTAGGAAAGAAAGAAGGCTTCAGGGAGAAATCTGGACCTTAAGCTTGGCACTAAAGGAACTCCAGTTTCCAGTAGAGAAGAGAGGCAAAGTCAACCCAGAGAGAAAGGAATAAGGGTGGGTTTCGTTAGCTTGCTTCTTTAGTTGGTGGGTTGAGTGCCAGTATAGTACATTGATAAAGGGTGAAGATTCTGGAACAAGGCTGCCAGACTTGATAGTCTACCTCTGCCTACTTTTATGGTCTAAGATAAGTTGCTTTACTTGTCTTGGTACTTCAGTGCCCTCACTTATGAAATGGAGACAATAATAGGATCTACCTTACAGAGTTAGTATGAAGAGTCAAGGAGTTAAAAGCAGTGATGCTCCTAAAAGAGTGCGTGGCCCCTTTTAATGCTAATTACATCTCGCCTGTGTCCTACTCCTGCAGCTCTCTCCTCACATCACCTCACTTCACCGTCGTGGGCCAAGCATGGGTTGGAAAAGCATTTCCAGACACGAGGCAGAATGTAAGGAAGATAGAACTTTATTAAAGAGAAGGGTCCCTACAAGAAGAGCGGGCTGACTTCCTGGTAGCCAGGGAAAGTTGACAATGAGCATGGGTTGCTTGTCTGTTTTTATAGGGAACCTGCAAGTCATCTGCTGACTGGGCAAAGTAGGTATACTTTCAGTGTGCTGAGCGGGAGAAAAATGGGGCCGATACCCTTCCTTATGTGGGATAGGAAAGGGACAGGGCACGCTGCTTGGGAGGGCTCTGGGACATTGCAATGGTCACATTGTGACAGAGTGATAGGAGTCCTGTAACTCTTGGTTCTGGCAGTATTGGCCCTTTGAGTTTATCTTGTTCTTTTTCCTTGGAACACACCACATTCACCACACAGATTAACATAATGCCAAGCTCAAAAGGCACGCGTTGAATGAATTACTCCTTTCTCTCTGGGCTGACTTTGCCTCTCTTCTCTACTGAAAACTGGGGTTCCTTTAGTGCCAAGCTTAAGGTCCAGATTTCTCCCTGAAGCCTTCTTTCTTTCCTAATTGTTAACACATTTATCTTTATTTGGGTTGAGTTTGATCCAGCTACTCTGAAGACTATGGTTTCTTCACTAAAACTTGCTTCCGTTGTAGATTTATCACCTGGTTGGCAAACGCTGGGTAACTCCAGGCACAAGAACTCTACTCTGAACCTGGGTGTGGTCAGTGAGATAGAAACCAACATTATTTTTTCCCTCATGATATGAAATATACTCTATCTTTACTCCCAGGGTTTTGTCCAAAAAACTCATAAAACATAAATTGACTCTGCCATTCAGACTCCCATGTTCTCCAGTCTACACAGCAAAGTCTAAGTTCAATTACACCAATACTGATGTCAAATTTCAAAAAACGAGAGCACCCTCCATTTCTGCTAGTGCCAAGTATATTGTTCCAGGTGCACAGAAGTATCTTAAAAAGTCTTAGTAAATCTCATTCTACAATAAGTAATTACTCAAGAAGGTCTCTCTGGACCAGAGTATACTAAGCCAGTGTTTGCTTTCCATTGCAGGCGAAGAAGTTTGTGGTCTTTCATGGAGCTTCCGTTTACCAACCTGGAAATGACATTCATTTTATTGGCTTTTGTTATCTTTTCCTTCTTTACTCTGGCTTCCATCTACACGAACCCGGATGAGAGGAATGAAGGTAAACAGAGAGAGCTCTTCATAATAGTCCCCGTTTCCTTTCCCCACCCAACCATCTTTCTCTATGGTTTGATTTGGTTTAGTTTCTATTCTGTATGTGAGAATGAGTTTGTTTTGAGGTGTGTGGTGTGTGTGTATATGAGAGAGGAGAGAGAGAGAGAGAGAGAGGGTTTTATTAAATAGCCTGAAATATCTACTGTGGCATTTTACCATTATTTATTAAGAAAGGTTTGGAAATGGAAACGATTATTCACATGACTTTTAATCCCAGAATTTTGCACACCATCCTCCCATCCCTGCCCCTCATCCCTGTCCCCCATCAGAAACTTAAAATGTGCAAAAAGCACAATATCTTTCAAAGTCGTTAAAGGTAATTTTCACAGGCTAAATGCAAGTCCTCGAGAAACAAATTCCATTATCGTATACATATATGGTGTGTGTGGGTGTGCGTTTTTGTTCAACTACAAATGGGAAGGAAAATAATTAAAGGGTTTTTCCTAATGAGCTCTTGACAAAGCCCAAACTTTCAAAAAAAATGTAGAAGCGTTTAAAAAACTCAACACCACATGTTTGCTCATTGCCAATAATGACAATTATTAGCAATAATATGTAATTCAAATGGCAGTTCTTGGTATTTCACTGTAGTTCAGGTCCTACCAAATTTCACATAAAATTAATGGTGACTGACCATTTTTGAGGGCAAAAATTTTATATATATATATGGCATATGCCAAGGAAATTATATATATTTGTAGAGAATAAGATAAAATCATAAAAAGAAAACTGTGTTTCCTAAAATTGTGATACCTCTCCATCAATTATTGGCTGTGAAAGAAGTGCTCTCTGTAAAAGACAATATTATTCTCTGTCTTATAAACATACTGCACTTACAGAAGTAGAAAACAAGAAGCCACAGTAAATAGACATTCCAATTCGTGCTGACATGAAGATTGGGAAGCATAACTGGAGTCCACAAGGTCTTTTTCATGCTCCATATTGTTTTAGTTTAAAATGGGTTTGGCTGAAAGAAAGAGTAAGACCAAAACTGCCGTTACTTTAACTAGATAATAATGTCTTTCTCTCACACATAAAGGAAGCCTGGGGGTAGTAAGTTCCCGCCTGACACGACTCCCTGGTGTCCTGGACCCAGGCCACACTGTCCTGGTTCCCTCCCATCTCCTATGGCGGCTCCCATGTCCGGCTGGCCCATCTTCCACTATCATCTATGCAGGCCAGTCAGCAAGAAGAAGCAAGAGGCACACCTCTGTCTTTTAAGAGAGCTCCCAGAATCTGCACTTACCACTTCCCTTTGGCCAGAACTTAGTCCATGGACATACCCAAAGGAAAGCTGGGAAATGTAATAGCTATTCTGGAAGGCATGTGCGGAGCAAAAACTTGGGGTTTTGTTCCTAAAGGAAGAGGGGTACAACCAGCAGTGTCTGCCAGACACGTAGACTCCTAACCATGCATTCACTACGGGGCTGGTAGTCATTAAATCGGGGAATATTTGAGCTAGAAGGAATGTTAAGAGAGCATCTAATTTACTGATGCTTAACCAGAAATGAATATCAGAAAGGCACCTCATGCTTGGGGCCCATCACAAACCCAGCAAATACGCATTTCTGGGTGTCCCACCTGGCCACGTGTCTTTAAACAAGACCCCCTACCCCCCATTTTTCTAGCTTTCTTCTCTGGTTAAGAAGCATTGACCAACTATTCATATTTCAGATGTGACAACAGAGACCCACAAATGTTTAGTGAGTTTCTCAGGTGCTCAGTTAATTAGCAGAAGAGCCAAAACTAGAGCACAGACTCCCAGTTCCAAGTTCCTGCCCCCTCTCTACACCCCCGTGACTCCCCAGTTATAACCCATGGACACGGAGAGCCAGAACACTGGGCCAGTCATAGAAATTTACCTTTCCTTTACACTTCTGTATTCCGTTTTTCACAAGTTCCTTTTTCTTCAGCTCTACTTCTCCTATATCTGAGGTTTACTTTCCAAGCTAAAGCAATTCCTCCATTTGAATACTGTTAACTAACAGAACTAGAACCAGCTGCCCAAGAATTCTCATCGAAGAACAGCCTTGCTTCCCTTCGTGACCACCAGGTCGGTGCCAAGCACAATTTTGCATGAAAGTACAAAATGTATACACTTTCCTAAATGTGATAAGACCCAGCAGTAAAATCTACCTTCATTAAAATTGCAGGACTATTTTAATATCCTTTCTGGCACAAGCAGAGAATTGCAGAAGCCACAAAAATAAACTTAAGAGAGGCAGATTTAATTTCACGTGTTTATTTAAAATCTAATAGACTCAGCTATGGGTAATGGAGAATCTAAATCTGAATGGGACTCAGCTCCTATGTCAGGGAGCTAGCTGATAGTATCGTGGAGGATTCAGTTGTATAACCAGAGCAGACCCAGTGAATGGGCTACCAGAGTTTTTAACTAAGGAGGATGGGGTCAGAACGGAAGCTCTTCCTCAGGGGTATTGCGGTGGGCTGCACGGAAGAGGTGGCCACCCTGATGCAGGTGATATTGACAGAGTAGGGTGGGTGGGGTGCATTCCAACTAAGAAAACGGCTTAAGGAAAATTACCTGACCGAAAAAAATGAAATGTATAAGATGAAAAATCAACTATAGTTTGGACCTTAAGTCCAACAAGGAATTGAACAGAACTGATCATTGGCCAGAATCTTCTCAAGTCCTTCAGAGGTCAAAAGATGAACAAGGCATTTTAGCAGGGAGGCTCTTAAACATAAGAGATGGGTGCCTCTGACCTCAGCCTCCCACGTGAGAGCCAAGGCTCTCGAGCTCTAACTTGCACATAAGACACCTAGAGATTTTATGAAAAAGTAGACTACTGTTCAGTACGTCTGGGTGGGACCTGAGATTCTGCATTTCTAACAAGCTTCCAGGTGATGACCATGGTCTAGAAGACTAGCCCAGCCACAGATGTGACAGTTGCAGGCCCCAGGGGGCCAAGCTCATCTGTGTGCAGCAGGGGAGGCGGGAGCTTGGCTACATGGTTGGGCGCCCATGTTCCGTCCTGTAAGCAAGGCCCCACAGGGCACAGGGCAGACCCAGAGCTGGAGGGCAGGGCCTCAGCCTCCAGCGCAGTCTTGCCTCAGGTCCTAACGTGTCAGGAGTGGGTGGATTAAGGTTTAAGAAAATGTTTTATATGTTTAGAAGAGTTGAAAGTCATTGAGAGTTATTCTTAGTTTTTTAGGAAAAAAATCGTATTTAATTAGATTAATTAATTAATTAATCATTTTAAACTGAAGTATAGATTTACAATGTTGTGTTAGTTTTAGGTGTACAGCACAGTGATTCATATATATATATTCTTCTTCAGATTCTCTTCCATTATAGGTTATTACAAAATATTGAGTACAGTTCCCTGTGCTATACAGTAGGTCCTTATTGGTTATGAGAGTCACTCTTGAAAAATCAGAATATTTTAGTATTGCAAGATTTCTGCAGCTCTTAATAGTTTGTAAATCCACTATCTCATTTGTAATTAACATTCTCAATTCTCTTACTCTGTGCCTTTTTATAAGGGAACAGTTAAGACAACTTTCTTTGTTAAAAGAGGGTGTAAGGTATGACAAAGCCCTGAGATATTTCAGAAAATTGTATTTATTGAGAAACTGACCAGGAACCCACATTTTGCCCTGTTACTGTAAGAAGTCTCCAGAGAAAGATTTTCAAAGACTGTCAGTTCAGTTCTTCTCACTGGAAGAAGTCCGGCCATTTTGATCCCTAACTGAATTTACATAGATCATCTACCTTTGACCTTTCAGAGGTACTTAAGAACATTGCTTTTGCTCTGGACCATATGATCGATTTTAAAATTTAAAGTTGAAACATAACATATAGTGCTTGTTTGCAAATATGAGTCCAAATTAGAACAGAAATCAGTCACTGCAGTAAAACATGTAGCCCAACAGAAATCTTGACGGCAGGAAGCTTCACCTACCACCACCGTGATCAAAAGCATGATCCCATGTGGACTTTCTTTTATTTATGTATTTATTTGGCTGTGTTGGGTCTTTGTTGCTGCACGCGGGCTTTCTCTAGTTGCGGCGAGCAGGGGCTGCTCTTCATTGCAGTGCGCGGGCTTCTCATTGTGGTGGCTTCTCTTGTTGCGGAGCACGGGCTCTAGGTGTATAGGCTTCAGTAGTTGTGGCGCACGGGCTTAGCTGCTCCATGGCATGTGGGATCTTCCCAAACGAGGGCTCAAACCCATGTCCCCTGCATCAGCAGGTGGATTCTTAACCACTGCGCCACCAGGGAAGCCCCCCTGTGGACTTTCTAATCACACCAACAGGTTCTAGAATTACGTGAGCACCCAGAATTAGTGATCCCAGGATCGTCTTTCTCTCCTTTGAGAGTCATAGGTGCTTACATCAGTGCCATATTGTCTATCATCAAATTAATAAAATATTTGTAACTTGATCATTACAGAATTAACTTAGATGGTGCCTCTCCAAAGAAGTTTTAAGAATCCACTCAACCTGAAAAAAATAATGGTTGTCTCATCTTCGTGACTTAAAAATTGAGAAAAATAAATGTTACATAATGGTAGTGGAACCAGAATGAAGTAGGGCTGCTTTTACCCAGCCCAGGACACTGTTTCCTGGAAGAACTGTCTCCCTGTCAGCATAAAAACAATGATGATAGAAATGTTTATTAGGTGTCTTCCATGTAAAAGACAAGATGCCAAGCACTTTAGATGTATTTAGATGTGTTTAATCTTAAAATAACCTTATGAGAGAGGTAATAATAACTTCACTGTTTACAAGTGAGGACATTGGAGCTCTAACCTTGACCTCAGGCCACTCAGCTAGCGAGTGAAGATCCCAAGTGAGGCTCTAGTTCACAGGATCCAGAACCTTGTGCACTTTGTCTCCAGATTCCCTTGAAAAAGTTATTTGCTCTTTTAAAAATGCATACACCTCTCCTTTTTCCTACAAAGAATTTAAATTGGCTAAAAATATATAACAAGATAAAACTAAACTTCCAATAAGTAGATAAAGAAATCCAGGCACAGGGAAAAATAAAAGTAGGAAAAATGGAAAGTGGGTAGTCTTGGTGAGGAGAAGGCTAGCATCTCGTTTCAGCAAAGAGTACAAACTGTGTTATTAAGATTCCTGCGTTCATGTCCTGGCTCTGCCATTGGTGACTGTGGGATTTAGGGAAAATTACACAAATTCTCAAAGCCTTCATTTTTCATGGACTAGGTATAATAATGACACCTGCCTCATAGAGTTGAAGTGAGAATTACATGAACTAAAGCACGAAAATGCAGAGGGGTGGCTGCTGTTGGAGATTTGTTGTGAAGTCTTCAACACTAGGAATTTAATAGAACAACGAGGTTCATCCTAAACTAAAGGAAAATATTGACTGCAGAACCCAGAAAATGTTTACTCAGTCAGTCCACACACTGAGTCAACATATTTCTTTTAAATATCCAGCAATACAACATATTCAATACCAATCAACTACAAGATGACATCACATGGAAAAGATAAAAACCTGATGTCACGGAACGGTAAGGACTCCATTAACAAATGAACATTTAATAGAGTTAGACTGCCTACCAAATGTAGAAGAGGATATACAGAAACTTCAAAAAGGAATAAAGTGAACATTAAAAGACTGAGACATCTCAGAAAATTGAAGAAGTCTTGAATATTTTTTGCAGATGGTATCTTCCATAAAATCGTGCTATGAAAATCACAAGTAAAGTGTGTTGTATGAAGCTATGGCTTCAAATCAATGCCTCATCCATTCTTTGTGCTAAAATTAGCTTACAGCTGCAATTATAAATTGCCTTTTATTAAATAAGTGATTCAGCAAATTTATTTCTATTATTTTAAATGTGATTTTCAAGGTAAATGTCCATTCAAATGACTTTTTCTGTCTTCTATTAAATTTTGCCCTGAAAGGAGATCCACATTAAATGATCACTTTCAGTATTAATTACTCTCAGATTAAAAAGAAGTTTCCTGTTACAGAATCATACACTCAGCAGCGTTAACCACCATCAATTATCATCCAAGAAATTAGCTGGATTCACGCTCTACCCATGTGTAGGAAGTGGGTGAGAAATTTGGTCCTGTGCTGTCTTTAAAGCCAGTCCAGAGGAGAAAACTGACAATGTTGAAGTTTACCTGAGCTCTTAGGTAGGAAATTCCCCAAGCTTTTGTTTTCCAAAATCCCCTCACTCTTGTGTTCCAGGAAATGGCTGACCGCAAAGACCAACCTTTCCCATACTATGTCAGAAAGACTCACTGGCCATTCTTTCTCGTGACCCCCAGAGACTCTTGAGGACCCCGTTGTTTACCTATGGCAGGGACAAACACAGACCTTTCCCCTTTTACCTGCACATGCTGGCAAAGACAGACAGCTCCTTGTTCTTTGTCTCACGGATGGCTTAGCTGAGATTAGAACTGTTTGTCCCCCCTGAAATTAACTAGACACAGAGATAAACTTTTCCTGCACAGCTAACTGATGGAGACTTCCCTTGATGAGAGAACAATGCATAGGGTAAAGCATCCCACCTGGGGCGTCTCCACTCCTCCCTGTGAGGCTAAGGAGAAACCAGCTGCTGAGGCTCCATGATCTCAGATCTGGGGCGCTCTCCCTATCGCAATAGACTGAATAAAATCAGTACCATTGCTTTCTCCGTTATTGTCTGTGTCAACGCACAATCTTCTTCCTTATAGGACAATCTGATATGTATATGATAAAAATAGAATACTATAGTTGCTAGTTGGAATACAACTATTTCTGGTATGGAAGAAAGAAACAAGAGCTCTCTAGTAAAGAATCTCACGAGCGACTCTACCTCGGTGATTTTGAACTTTTTTTTTTTTTTTTTTTTTTGAGGTACGCGGGCCTCTCACTGTTGTGGCCTCTCCCGTTGCGGAGCACAGGCTCCGGAGGCGCAGGCTCAGCGGCCATGGCTCACGGGCCCAGCCGCTCCGCGGCATGTGGGATCCTCCCGGACCAGGGCACGAACCCGTGTCCCCTGCATCGGCAGGCGGACTCTCAACCACTGCGCCACTAGGGAAGCCCGGTTTTGAGCTTTTTTGGCTGAAATCCACTTCCAGATTCCCTACCCACCCACTTACCCACATGTGCAAAAGTGAAAGTTTCATAAAAATATACTTAGCCTCACTACAGGCAATATATTTTAATACTTTGTAGTCTATTCTATTTTTCTTTTTTTTTAATGCTGATGGCAATCCACCTAACAGACTATGTGACCTATTAAATTCCAATTAAGTTCTATCATATTCCATTAAATTCTAATCATTTCTCAATTCTAACTTCAGGCAATAGCATCAAGTTTAGCAGGGAAGACCATTTTCACAAGCTACATGTCAATCTCCCAGGCAGAAACCTTCGCTCACTTACCATTGCCTAGAGCATACAGTAAAAATTCCCAAGGCTCTTCGTATTCTTCCAAGTGGGAGGTTTCCACTTACCTACTAATAATGTCCTCCTCCTTCTCTTCTACCGGAATCTTATTCTTCAAGCCTAAATTCCTTTCCTTTCTTCTGTATTCACTGTAACCCCAAATGAGCTCTCTTCCTGGGGAATTTCATAGCACATCGTTTATGTATCATTAATATAGCGCTTATCTTTATCACCTTGTATCTCCCTAGCCTGGCCCTGAGAACTGTTCCCCAGTCCCTGGATCACGTGGCCAAGCAAGATGAATCCGCTCTCGTGTATATGTGAGGCAGGCTTTGCCCTGCAGGGAGTAATGCCACATGCCCATCCTTTCCCCTTCTGTGACACCCAGCATAAGTAGATTAAAACTCAGAGCTAGTTCTGATTCTCTGTGGAGAGATTTCAGTGTCTAAAAGGTGAAAACCATTAAACCAAGCCTGTGGTGCCTGGAAAAATTCATTATGTTTGCGTGTATAGGAAACGCAAGTACAAAATAATGAGAGAGATTTCCGTAATTTGTTTCTGAAATTGGTTGGCTATTCAGAAAAAATATTTTTATTTCATGTTATTTACAAAAAGACACTACTAGGCATAGAATGAGAATAAAAAATCAACCAATCTCCAGTCTTGCCCTTAAACTTTAGAGACTTCCAGGAGAGATGAAATAGGTAGAGAAAAGTAAAAAATAGTAATTCTTGTTCACATCAAAATAAAATTCTTTATTTCTATATGGATTTTTCATAGAAAAAAAAAATAAGATAGTAAACCACCAAAAGCATGTTTTAAAGAGAGTAAGAAAAGCCACTTTGTGTGTCCCTTGGAATATCGGCTCCATAAGGCAGAGGTTGGGTCTGTCTTAGTCACTGCTTCATTCCAGCACTTACAACACTGCCTGGGACATAGGTGGTTCTCAATAATTCATGACTGAATGAATTAATAAATACCTACAGGTGATTTCTTTAGACGGGCTCAACTTGAGTACCAAATATTATTAGCATAATACATCATCTTTCTGACTCATTCTCTAGCTTTTCCTACTGCTACTACTGATAGCTCATATTATTTTATGTCTAGTCATCATTTAATCCTCATATTAAACTTATGAAGTAGATATTTCTATGGTACTCTATCTAAAATCCCCAAAGAATACCACTCAGAATGTTGTTTGTAAGCAGGGTCCTGTCCCATGAACTGGTGTATCCACAGAGCTGCCATGATGAAGCTGGTCTGTGTACAGAGACAGCCTCTGAAATATTTATAAACCTCCTTCTTGAGAACTCAGTGATAACGCAGCACAGATGACCTCAGAAAACACAACTCAATAGAGAGAGGCTCTCCGAGCGCTTGATGTACGTTGGATCACCCTTCTGTAATGTTCAGGTTTGATATATCCACGAATGGAAAATACATTTTAACCTCAGTCAAATAAAACATAACTAGGAGGGGTATGTCTGCCGGACAGAAGAAATTATTAATGCACGCCAAAGTCAGGTATGAAGCGTTTGTGGATTTCCACGTTGTGTATCACCCAGACAACGGCTTCCTTTTATCTCCTTGAATTATGAAGCATAATTTTCCACCCATTTTATCACCCCTTAGTTTTCAAATTGAACACTGTGAAGCTGGGGCATAAGTTTAGAGGAGCTAAGTGTGACGACCTCCTTATACCTTTAGAGAAGAGCACGGTGTGATGCAGCTATTTCCTGCCCGGATTATATTGTCCACCTGCGCCAGGCCCTGTCTTTGAAAGCTGTCTGCTCTAATGACCAATAGGAAGTGATAAAATGTAAGTGACCCATCAGGGAATGTTAAGGATATCCTGGGTAGGTAATGATCCTTCATCAAAGGTGTGTCCAGCCTCCTGACAAACAGGGGCTTCCAACCCCCCCCCCACTACTCCCTCCCCGTGCCAGACCCTGTGGGAGCTGCCAGGTGAGAGCCTTGGTGACTCCACCCGTGATACAGGGAGCCTGAGAGAGAGAAATTAAGCCCAAGGCTGGTGAGCCACACTCCTCATTAAGAAAAATTTTAAATTATGTTGAAACCCTTTAGTAAGATGCAAAAACTTTGTTAAGAATTCCTTCAGCTGTTTCAGGTGCTGTTATCCAGCTGTGTCAACGTGAGCTAAAAGCCCTATGATGGATCCTTCCCACCCTTACATCCAAAGAGACTGGATGGAGGGTCAGTAGAAAACAATGGTTAGAATCTACGTGTTAGAGAGGGATGGATGGACTCCTGTCCCTGCTACTCGTTCACAGTGTGACTTGAGCAAACTGCATAAATGCTTCAAGGCTCACTTCATCTATATAATAGTAATCGCCCACACAAGGCTGTTGTGAAAATTAAAATATGATGAAACATTTCAAACAAGCACTACCTCCTTATTTTAAGAATGAAATCGTAGCTGCTGCTTCCATTATTTTATTATTATGATGTTGTTGTCCTGACTGTTGTTTGGTTTGTGTCTGTAATCTGCTGTCTGTAGGGTGAACCTGTTCGTGACTCTGTAACTACCAGCCTGCTGCAGTTAGGGTGACTGCTGTCTGCTAGGTTGATGCTTTGCTGTTGTTAATAGAATACTCTTGGCATTTCTCCTATACATGCTGTCTATTTGCTCCACAGAAGCAGAATTATGTTGAAGTAAGACACTTTTCTATAGTGACTTATAAGCTATTCTGATTTTGTTCTCATTGTGGTTTTTTGTTTTGGAGATCTGTAGCAGACATGACCTTTCTTTTTTTTTTTTTTTTTTTTTGCGGTACGCGGGCCTCTCACTTTTGTGGCCTCTCCCGCTGCAGAGCACAGGCTCCGGACGCGCAGGCTCAGCGGCCGTGGCTCATGGGCCCAGCCGCTCCACGGCATGTGGGATCTTCCCGGACCGGGGCACGAACCCGCATCCCCTGCCTTGGCAGGCGGACTCTCAACCACTGTGCCACCAGGGAAGCCCCCCAGTACATTTTTGAATTCTAGAATTTAGGTGGCTGCGTCTGTAGAGGAACACTGAATAGATCAAAACAGCGTTCACAAAGAGCAGTGGTTACAGCCCAGTCACGGCTCCAGCCCAGTCAACTCTTACCCAGCCTATAAAGGCCTCCATAGTTATTCCCCTGGACAGCTGGACCCGTGTACGTCACTGTTGATCAGACACCTCGCTGCCCTGACCACAAGCTTTTCAGATACTCATGAGGCAAAATTCCTGCACATTGCAGTGAACACATAATCTTTTCGTACTGATCTGATGCTAAGAAACTCCTCTTTCTTTTTCACTTCATCCCACTTTGGCCATAGCATGCCGTCTCACAGAGAGCCCCATGCACCTAGATGTAGCAAAGGCAAAATTTTAGATGCTGATAGAATTCGCCAGTAGAGCTCTGAAGGGCAGACTACGGCACCCTTGTTATCCATCGTTAACTTAGATGTGGCAGTTTATAGACAAGGAATAGCTGAAGATATCTTACAAGGTACTCATGTCCACATGCATTTCCAGTACAGTGAGATGGACACTCAATAAATGCTTGTTTTAAAAAATAACAAGAACATTTAAGGCATCAGAAAACTGTCATGGAATTAGCCTACACAGACTTTTGAGAGGAGGTGGATTTGGGGCTGTTTCTTGGGGGAAGAAAAAACATATGGAAAATCATAAAGAGAGAATTCCGGAAACGTGTTTAAGCAGGGTGGTAAAGGCAGCACCATTTAAGCGCTAGAGGCAAAAAGATAGATGTGGAAATTCACAAGCAGTAAACAGCCTGACTTTGCCTGAGCAGGTAGGCTACACCAGAGGTACTTCTGAAGCTGCCCCAAAGCTAGAGGTAACATGATAAAGACAACTTTGGTTCTACAGCTGTATCATAAATGAGCACCAGGCTTCTGTCACGTGGCATGAGCTATAAGTGCAGAGTGTAAAGAGAGGAAACCATTCAGTCATTTTAAGCAGAGAAGGTAAGAAATCAAATTGGACAAGGATGTTTGTTGAAGCCCTGTTTACAGTGGTGAAAATGGAAACAAGCCAGACATCCACCAATACGGAAGTGACAAGTCATAGCAGGGGCACACAGGGGGATTACTATGCAGTGGCTGGGAAACCTCCACGTGCACTGTCGCTGAAAAGCCCACAATGCAGTAAGTGGAGCAGAACACTGCTGAACGGGATGAGATCTGGTTCGTGCTTTTAGGTTTACATAGGTATTTGTGTGTGTGTTTATAAGTATATATATATATATATATATATGTTTATCTGTAGGTATATACAGATAAATCAGTCTATTGACCGTATTGACAAGGACAGGAACACACAGAAACTGGCAAGAGTGGGTAACTCTGGACGGAGGAATTGGGAGGAGGGGCTTTACACCTTTCTGAACTGATTGACTGTTAACGATTTTCCTCCTAACATGTTCTAAATGCTTTCACAGTTCAGTACGCAAACATCTAGAGCTGTTTGGAGTTTACAAAGTACTCTCACATTTTTCACCGGACTCGCATAAACCTGTGACATTGGGTGGGGAGGCAGGAAGAGCCCTGTGTCCTTCCTTATGTAGGAAATGGAGACACGTGACTTCCTGAAGTTACACAGCCAGCCATATGGCGGCAGACCGTATGCCCTGACACAAGTGCAGTGACCTGTACACTCCCAGGTAAGCAGAAGTCTCCACCCAGAAAGCCCTGTGAACTGATGGTCACGCAGATAGGATCTCTGGCTCTCAGGCAGAAGATCCTTTCACCGTAATCCCCTGTAACTCTCTCCACACTGTGGTAGCTCCCCTTTTCCTTCTGAACAGACAAAATTTTCATTTATTCATTGAACAAACGTTTGCTGAGCATCTGCTATATACTAGACATTGACGGTGTGGTCCTGAATATGCCGTTCAATCATGAGTTTGACAAATATTCATTGAAAGTTTAGTCTGCGTTCACTAAACTAATGTTTGGTTTGGGCAGATGTTGACTCTTTCAATCAATGAAATTGCCGTCATAAAGCTTACGTACACAGTGTTGGGTGAATATCTAATCACTACCTATTTTGTTACAGCTATGATAAATGCTAGGGAGAAATACAAAGTGGCGAAGTGTGTATATAATACGGAAATTTGACTACACAGAGGAGAGCCAGAAAAACATCTCTGGACAAATGACATATAAGCTGAAGGTTGACGGAGTTTAGCGTAAGGCAAGGGGGGAGGAGGAAAGAGAGCCACATTCTGTCTCTGGGGTCACTGAATGGGCAGGCGGTTCAATGGAAAGGGACACAAAGAACTACCCGGACGTCTAGTGTGGTTTGATGACAGAGGGTCAGGCAGGGTGGCTGGGACAAAGGAGGTCAGGGCACTGGAGGCCAAGTTCAGGATCTCTGATTTCACCCCAGGAGCAAAGGGACGGCAGTTAATGATTTTAAACTGGGCGGGTAGGGGTGGGGGGACGTGATTAGGTACGCATTTTTAAGAGGTAGCCTGGCAAGAAGTAGCCTGGGCAAGGAAGGGTCACTGGAAGCGTTTCCGCTCAGCACCACTGGGACTTTGAAAGAAATGTCGTTGAAAAATAGAAATGAAAAAGAATAATTTCAAAAACCGTGAAATCCGATGAGCATAAAGTGAATAGATTTCTCATCTTAGAACAAATTGCTCTGCCGGTTTCATGGATCTGCCAATCGAGAAGGGTTGATTTGAAGATATCTGTTTGTAAAGGAAAATCACCCCACAATTATTCCACGCTAATCAAACAGCACCGAGTACAATACATTTATCATTTAAGAAAATGCCTGCATTTTTTTCTAGACCTGGCTCACAAATGAGAGTCAACAAGTAGCCAGAAGATGTGATCCTTACAGCATCGGAAGCAGTGAGGCAACAACAGAGTATGGAGCGTGCAGATTCTACCCATGTACTTTGACTTGATACAAGGTTCTTCCCCTTTGTACACAAGTTGAGTTGTCTGTAAAATAACGCATTTGCAAGCATTGATGATATCTATAGAGCAAATAACATAATTTTGAGTGCTTACTTCATGCCAAGCCCTTGACATGTTTAGTCCTTGTTCGAGACTCATGACCACGTTGTAAAAACGGATCATCATCTCTGCTTGAGAGACGAGGACAGGAAACTCCCAGGAGCAACGTGCCCAGGGCCCCAGCTGGGAAGAGGCAGGGTCTTGGTCTGGTGCATGACTGCAGTTCGCGTTGTTAATCAGCACGGGGCATGCAGACATGCGTGTGGAAGGTGGGATTCATTCAGAACCAGCTGTGAGGTTGAGGGCAGCACAGCTAGCTCTGTGAGGGCGAGTTGCCAAATTAACCCTTACACCTCAATTCCATGAGCAAAGACCATCCGCCACTGTTTACTCTGAGCTTTCTGTGAATAAAAAGTAGCCTCCCACCCCGAGAAAATGTAAAAATATCAATAGTATTGAGAATGGATGGTACCAATGGGAAACCAGAGTACCAACTATATCATTTTCAACTGAGGGCTTCTTGACTCCCTTAAAGCCTTGTTCGCAATGACCTAAGTTTGAAAATAAGTTACCGAAATTGGAATGTAGATTAAATGTCTTTTGGTCCCAGGGAAGTTGAGCATTAGGATAACAGTGGGCTCTTAAAGAATGTCAGTGAGGACAGTGTGGGCTCATTTCCGATTCTCTAGGAATTCGAGTTGGGTTGGTGTTTTGGTCACCCCAGGTTCACTCGTGCTGTGTGGCTGAACTACTGGCTGTGCTGAACTAATATCACATCGTGATACTGCGGGTGCCGAAGGCCACAGGCACCTAGGTTTCCAGTTAAATTGTTGGGAGTAAAATGCCAGAATGTGTGGGTCCCGAACTGGACTCCTCTACGTTCACTTCATAAAAGTGAGGAAAGCCCCTATTAGCAAGAGACCACTGGAGATTGCTGGCCAGTCTGTAGAGTCACTGTTTTTACACATAGTGGTATTTCCTGCAATTTTTATGTTCCCACTGGACACCATGAACCTTGTGCTCTTACGATTCATATCCCAGGTTAAGAATGCATGGCCGCTGCGGGACTGGGGTCACCCTCTCTGTTCCTTCCACCTGGAAGCCAGGAGCCTGATGGGATGATTCAGGGCTACAGCTGCTTATTGCTGAGGGCAAATTTCAAGTTCGTTGTAAATGAAATCATAGCATCCTCTTTGCATCGATACTCCTGTCACAACTAATTGAGGGAAATAGGGGGATCAATTTAATATTTGATCAAAGGGATATTTTAAAAGAAGGAAAACATGCAAGAAAGCATTTAATAATCAGTTGTTAGAGGTGAGAATAAGAGCAGATTTTGAGAGCAGGTAGCGAATTGTTTCCTCTGATTTCTTAGGAGTACTTTCAGCAGCCAGCCAGCAGAGGGAAATGTTTTACAAACACTTGTATCCAAGAAAGCAGTCTTGCTGTGTTGCACTCAGGTGTTGCTTCTGTGGAATTCACTTTGTCCCTTCCCAGTGAACTCTGAGGAAGGTGTCCATGCAGATAGATAATCCCTTAGTTATACGTAAAAAGGGGATGGCTTCTGCCTTCTCCTGGGCCAGGCACGTCCTGCGAAGACCTGGTTGATCAGCACATCCTAATGTTGCAAAACTGGTCTCTCTTACAACAGACGCTGTAAAAGGACCAGCAGCTCTACAGTGAGTGAAGGTCCACAGGCATTAATAACCTTGTGCTAATTATTCAACACCTCATTTACATAATACTACTTTTGTAATCTCAGAATATGTGCATTAGATTATAAAATTCGAAAAATTAACCAAAACAGACAAACCGAAAGCCACAGTGAGATACCATTAAACACCTAGTAAAATGACTAAATTCAAACACACAAGAAAAATACCAAACAGTGCCAAAGATGCAGAACACCTGGACGTTCGCATGTTGCTGGGGGGAATGCAAACTAAACTGGTGTAGACACTCTGGAAGACCGTGTGGGATTTCTTATAAAGTTAAACACACACTTACATACGACCAAGCAATCCTACCCCTAGTACTTTTGTTCACTCAAAAACTTCCGTAACTGCATAACTGGGAGCAACCAAACTGTCCTTTAACAGGTAAATAGATAAAGACTATAACACATTCACACAGTGGAATATTGCTCAGCAATAAAAAACAAGGGACTACTTATTGATATACGCAACAATAGGAATGAATCTTAAATGCGTTACGCTAAGTTAGCGTTGCCCAGCCTTGGCACCACTGACGTTTTGGACCAGAGACTTCTTTGTAGTGGGTGCGGACCCTGTGTTCTAGGACATTTCACAACATCCCTGGCCTCTACCCGCTAGAGCGTGTAGCCCTCCCCACCGACTCCTCCCAGGTTTTACTACCAAATATGTCTTCAAATATGCCAAATATCATCTGTGGGAGGCAAAATTGTTCTCAGTTGAGAACTACTGTGCTAAAGTGAAAAGAGCTGCATTTAAAATGTTGCACACTGTATGATTCCATTTACATGACATTTCGGAAAAGAAAGCCATAGGGACAGAAAACTGTAGAACAGTGGTTGTCAACATGAATGGTGGGAGGAAGTTTTGCCTGCACGGAACAGCACAGGGAAGTTTTGGAGTGAGGGTCTTGTTCTGTATCCTGATTGTGGTGATGATTTTGCCTTTTCATTTGTCAAAACTCTTGGAACTACCTAGCAAAAAAAGTGAATTGTACTCTGTGTAAATTAAAAAATAAATTTTAAAAAGCATACAAAACATCACCTTATCTCTAAAGCATATAAAATAAATACCATAGTTGAGATATGTAAACTTTAAAAGAATAATGTTTAACTTAGCATTGAATGCCAGAGTTTGGAATTTTCATGTCAAATATCAAAACACTTAATACACAAATGCCAATATAGCATATAAACAGTACTGCAAAGTTTAACTAAAGTTCTTTATCTATAAATAAGTGTGTCTATCTGTACATACAGGATAATTCTAAAAAACATTATAATCATTTGCTTATAGTAATCATTTAAATAAAATGAATTTATTGTCTATTTTGAATTAATTTCTGAATGAAAACTACCAATATAGAAAAGTGTATTCTTCAGATTTTTATAGAAAAAGATTGAAAGTAATTAATTTCTCATCTGTACAGGCAAATGTTTTCACTTCACTTGAATGCATTTCTGTATAGCTACTTATACAGAAAAACCTTAGAAAATGTTAACTAGAGAAGCAGTTTTCTTTATGATGTACATTTTTATAACATTTCTATTGGAGTATAATTGCTTTACAATGGTGTGTTAGTTTCTGCTTTATAACAAAGTGAATCAGTTATACATATACATATGTTCCCATATCTCTTCCTTCCTGCATCTCCCTCCCTCCCACCCTCCCTATCCCACCCCTCTAGGTGGTCACAAAGCACTGAGCTGATCTCCCTGTGCTGTGCAGCTGCTTCCCACTAGCTATCTATATTACATTTGGTAGTGTATATATGTCCATGCCACTCTCTCACTTTGTCCCAGCTTACCATTCCCACTCCCCACGTCCCCAAGTCTATTCTCTAGTAGGTCTGCCTCTTTATTCCCGTCTTGCCCCAAGGTTCTTCATGACCATTTTTTTTTTTTTTAGATTCCATATATATGTGTTAGCATACGGTATTTGTTTTTCTCTTTCTGACTTACTTCACTCTGTATGACAGACTCTACATCCATCCACCTCACTACAAATAACTCAATTTCGTTTCTTTTTATGGCTGAGTAATATTCTATTGTATATATGTGCCACATCGTCTTTATCCATTCATCTGTCCATGGACACTTAGGTTGCTTTGATGTCCTGGCTATTGTAAATAGAGCTGCAATGAACATTGTGGTACATGACTCCTTTTGAATTATGGTTTTCTCAGGGTATATGCCAAGTAGTGGGATTGCTGGGTCGTATGGTAGTTCTATTTTTAGTTTTTTAAGAAACCTCCATACTGTTCTCCATAGTGGCTGTATCAATTTACATTCCTACCAACAGTGTATGAGGGTTCCCTTTTCTCCACACCCTCTCCAGCATTTATTGTTTGTAGATTTTTTGATGATGGCCATTCTGACCGGTGTGAGATGATATCACATTGTAGTTTTGATTTGCATTTCTCTAATGATTAATGATGTTGAGCATTCTTTCATGTGTTTGTTGGCAATCTGTATAACTTCGTTGGAGAAATGTCTGTTTAGGTCTTCTGCCCATTTTTGGATTGGGTTGTTTGATTTTTGATATTGAGCTGCATGAGCTGCTTGTAAATTTTGGAGATTAATCCTTTGTCAGTTGCTTCATTTGCAAATATTTTTCTTCCATTCTGAGGCTTGTCTTTTTGAATGACATACAGTTTTTATTGAGGTATAATTGACATATAACGTTATATTAGTTTCAGGTATACAACATAATGATTCACTATTTGTACACATTGCGAAATGATCACCATGAAAAGTTTAATAATATCTGTCACCATTCATAGTTAGAAAAAAATTTTTTTGTTGTGGTGAGGACTTTTAAGATCTACTCTCTTAGCAACTTAACATTTGTTAAATTAACTAGCGAGATATTGCTTTAGGAACTTAGAAATGACAAGGATTCCAGACACGATTTCCCCTGACCAGAGTAAAAAAAATTCTACTGCTCACACACCGCTTGCTGAAAATCAAACCAAGAATGGTGGCCCCAAAAATAAAAATTAGAAGTAGAGCTAAGTAAGAAGAAAGTTGGGGACAGAGGCCCAGCTGGGAGATGAGACACATAGTGTGGGAGCTGAAAGGGCACATCAATTCTTCCTCACCACTCCCTGGAGAGATGTAAAATACATGATTAGAGGACAAAGACATTCCAGGCTTGACTCCCAGTACTGCCTTTGAGTTATAGACTAACGACAGCAGCCTGGCTGCCACTCTGCTTGAACTCTGAAATAAACAACCATTGAATTTGCGGTTGGTAAATCTGTTAGATGCCATTGGTTCCCGATATTCGAAAATGCCACAAATACAGAGAGCTTTCTAATGCAGAAAAGGATGTTTGGTGGGTATGAGAAAACTTTCAAAAGATGGCAAAATAACCAAACAGGTGGGATTAGCTATACCATAATAAATTTCATAAGAATGAAAATCCAGCACTAAACCAATAAATTGAAGGATACGATTTGTTGACTCCTGTTTAAGAGAGAACAAAAGATTTTAGGAGAAATAAAATCCACAAACAGTTTACTTTCTCAGGGGTTGAGATGCAAATAAGAATAGCCTAGTTTGGACATCTTGCATCTTATGTACACACCTGGGGATTAAAACAAGAAACAGCATGGGGCCATTTCATCAAAGGGATGCGCCACACAGCTGGGCTCATTCAGCTGATTTTATAGAGTACGGTGGGCACCTCTGGACAAAAAGGTCTTTGCTATTATCAGCTGCTCCTCAGGGTTTGTTTGCTTGTTTGTTTGTTTTGGGGGGAGCTCTTCTTTTTTTTTTTTTTTTAATTCCCTGAATTGTACTGATAGTCTTATAACATTTAGTAAAAGAAGAAAAGACTTTTTTCAGGACAGAAGCATTGAAAAATCACTCCAAAATGGGTTTCGTTAGCTGTCTTGGCTGTTTTACACTGCTTTACTTCTCAAAAACTGCATTAACTGAGAGTTAGGGTCCATAATCAAACATCTGTAGGCCTCAGTCTCCAACTCTGTAAAATGGAGGTAACACCACTTAACCACTTCGCTTCCCTGGTGGCGCAGTGGTTAAGAATCCACCTGCCAATGCAGGGGACACAGGTTCGAGCCCTGGTGTAGGAAGATCCCACATGCCACGGAGCAACTAAGCCTGTGCGCCACAACTACTGAGCCTGAGCTCTAGAGCCCGCGAGCCACAACTACTGAGCCCGCGACCCACAACTACTGAAGCCCACTCACCTAGAGCCCGTGCACCGCAACAAGAGAAGTGATACAGTGAGGGTACAGTGAGATGATGCATTCAAGTGAACCCTGGAAACTGTCAAATACAAATCATATTCAAAGAATCATTTATCTAGGCACTAAGTAATATTTAGTTCATTAATGAGATACATTCTTGAGCTACAGATCTGCATATTTTACATAAGCTTGTTATATATGTTTCTTTAACATATGGAAACTTTCGTTTCAAGAATTATAAAAATCAGATACTTTCTCACAGTAGAAGCAGAATTTCATTTGGAAGAGATAATTAAAAGTCATGGTTACAGACAGATCCTCTCAGCTCCATAAGCTCTATCCAAACTACAATTTGTAGATAGTAAAAATGATGTAGTGTGAGGAATACTTGTTGTCCCGAAAGACCACATAAACTATGGTTTCCCATCTGAGATGGTCAAGAGACAAGCATTTTTTAAAAAGTATGTGTGTACAATAAATCAATATCAAATTTACATATAAAATTATAACTCTAAGGAAAAAATCAACTTTATGGATTAGGGAAAAGTAACAGAATTTATTTGTATGACCCAATTTCCCAGGAATTGAATCCTAGTTGAAGGACTTTTGCTCAGTAAACCAGCTCTAACCACCAGCAGTTACAGCCTTTGTGGCTCCAGTTTCAAGTAATAATTATATTACTTGAAATTATATATCCCTGGAGATACTGAAAAATCCCATTCAGGAGCTGCCTGGAAGCTACTCCCAGGGCCCAGCCTATGTTACAGGTGAGACCCTACATCACTGACATCTTCCTGGAAGTCTTGATAACTACACTTCCTTATGGGTAGTTAAAATTCTGTCACTCGGTAGTCAGAATTATTGCCAGAGACCGGAGGATTTAGAAATACAAAAAAAAAAAAAAAAAAAAGAGAGAGCGAGAAAGATTCATAATTGTTCATTTTTGAAAATATATTTTAGTTTATAAGTATATTTTCTGCTAGGATTCTAGGGCTTTCTTCCAGTATTCTTGAGTCAAAAACTGGTTATTTAGAAAACATTCTCACATTTCAGCTACTGAAGTTTTTCTTTTGTGCCTAAATGATAGAGACAAGCTTTTCTAGGTCAAGAATCCAACCCAACCCAAGTCAACAGCTGAATTGACTTTTGCCCAAAGTCAGTTGGGCAAAAGTCACTGCCCAACTGCCTTGTTTGAACACTCTGACCCACTAGGTTGGGTTAAGAGGCGTGGAGCCCACGTGGCTTCACCCAGATGTGCCTTTTAAAATATAAATGTGTATGTATAGGATGCAAAAATATATAAGAAAAAAGTTGTTGGATCTTAGATTAGCACACACAAACCAATAGGAATCATAGCTCAAACTTTGTTCTTGGAATCCCTAGTGAAACCATGAGGTTACAGTTGATACAAAATTCTTTGCATGAACTAAAGAACATTTTCCAGAAAATTTTGAGGACTGAAAATGAAGGGAAGAGAAATGAGAGTAAGTCCTACCCTCTGGGATAGGTGGTTATATATTAATAATGTTCAGTTTTCTTTGTTTACATCTCAGCTTTTTCATTGAATATTTCTTAAAACTACTTTTAACAAATAAGATATTGATTGGAATGAATGTTATTATTCCCTGGACAACATTAGGGGACATACTAAATGGTGTGTCAAGACTTTTATAACTATTATAAGGGGATGAGAGAAAGAAATGCATATTTTCCTGAGAATAAACAGTATTCATCTGATATTTTAACGTTCTTTCTTTCTCCCTTCCTTCTTTCCTTCCTTTATTCCTTTTTTTTCTTCCTTTCTCTCTTGTTTTCCTTTCTTTCTCTACATTTTTCTTTTGATTCTAAGTTAAAAATAAGCATCTGGGCCTTTTTTTAAAGCCAAAACTAGTGGATAAAGTCAGAGCTGACCAGTGTTCTCAGTGCTCTTTCTTCCTTGACATTGATTCTCAAACGTCATGAACTAGACTCGCTTTACTTGGATAATGGAAACACTAGATCTCTTAATCCTGACCTCCAAATTCATACCTCTTTAAAAAGTACGTTTTACATAAACATGCACATTCTCAGCTGCCCCAGAATATAGGTCTGTTTTTTATTTTATTTATTTATTTTTTTCCGGTACGTGGGCCTCTCACTGTTCTGGCCTCTCCCGTTGCGGAGCACGGGCTGCGGACGCGCAGGCTCAGCGGCCATGGCTCACGGACCCAGCCCTTCCGCGGCATGTGGGATCTTCCCGGACCGGGGCACGAATCCATGTCCCCTGCATTGACAGGCAGACTCTCAACCACTGCGCCACCAGGGAATCCCTATAGGTCTGTTTTTCATCCTGCTCTCTAGTCTCTTTATGACTTAAGTCAACCATTTAAGAGAAGGCCTTTGAACATAGCATCAGGCTCTGGTTTAGACACATCCTTGTGTTTTAGCATCCTTGGCAGAGTTATTTATGTGATATGTATGAGCTTGGGGCACGTGTCATGGGCAGTTTTTCAGACCTATAATACCATCCCCAGTCTAGGCGCCATGCTCAGCTCCTGTTCAATAGCTTTTAAAGACTCTCCCCCATCCTCAGTCTTGTACTGTTAGGAAGACTTGGGATTGTATAAATATTGTTCAGGTGTCTTTTCAACTCCTTGCTTTTCTTAGGCAGTAATACAAATATCACCAGTGGTCATTGAACCCACTGGTCCTGATTTGGGACAATTTTTTTTTTTTTTTTTGCGGTATGCGGGCCTCTCACTGTTGTGGCCTCTCCCATTGCGGAGCACAGGCTCCAGATGCGCAGGCTCAGCGGCCATGGTGCACGGGCCCAGCCGCTCCATGGCATGCGGGATCTTCCCGGACCGGGGCACAAACCCGTGTCCCCTGCATCGGCAGGCGGACTCTCAACCACTGCGCCACCAGGGAAGCCCGGGACAATTTTTTAATACTGTGTATACGTATCTTACAGAAAAGTCATTGAGAATGGAATATAATTGCTCTGTCTACCTGTTTAGGTTCACTAGAGCTGATTCTTCTGATAAGTAACACTGTTTACGAAGATAAACGTTGCCTCTCCCCAAATATCTTATATATACTCTTTGTTTTCCTATGTGGCAAATCTGTGGCAAATATTAGGATTTCCACCGTGTAAAAAGAGAAACAGTCACAGAAATTAGTGCCTTAGCAATAATACTGAAGGAAAAATATTTCAGATCGACTAACTTCCAGTGTCTAGTCTTAATCCATAAAATTCTTTTTCTTTCAAATATTAAGTCCATTTCTTGAGCTAAGTTAAGGAAACACATACAATATATTACATCCCTTTTTTTAACAGAAATTTGAAATCACTTTCAAATAGTATTCTGTGGCATTCTTATATTATATTTCAGTACAAAATTTACCATTTTAGAAGGTAAAATTGTTTGATTTTATGTCTTAACAGAAAATTTGGAGAGTTCTGAGGCATGCATGAAACTTGAGAATTAAGAAGCCACCAAAACAAAAAACCTGATTTGTGTGCAACGCTGAGGTTCTTGTGTGGAAAATTCTATTGACCTGGGGAAATAAAACATATCAAAAGAAACCATTCCTGGAATTTTTTTCCTGAAACACACAATAAGAATTGGAAAGTAATTTAATTATCATAAAGAGTTCCTCAGTCAGCTTCAGTTCCAGCCTCCCAAAGTCTGTGCATTCCCAGGATCTGCGGAGAGTTAAGTGGACGGTTCTGGAATGCAGAACCAGATCTGTCAGAGCACTGGCGCTAAGCGTGTTGACGGAGAACCAAAGGCAGTACGAGTCTGATAAATCCACTTAAGCAGAGACCTGGAGTCTCTCCTTTATATATACTGGCATTCCATAGGTAGTATTAAAAATTTGGTCAAATACCTATATGGGGGCTTCCCTGGTGGTGCAGTGGTTGAGAGTCCGCCTGCCGATGCAGGGGACACGGGTTTGCACCCCGGTCCGGGAAGATCCCACATGCTGCGGAGTAGCTGGGCCCGTGAGCCATGGCCGCTGAGCCTGCGCGTCCGGAGCCTGTGCTCCGCAACAGGAGAGGCCACAACAGTGAGAGGCCCGCGTACCGCAAAAAAAAAAAAAAAACCTATATGGATTAGATTAAGGAGTAACTTAATGATCTGAAACTTACATAAAAGTCATGTTGCCATTTAACATGAACTTTTTATATAATTGCACTTTCATTCATATCCACCAACTCTAAAAGAAACTCCATTGGGTAGAGGCATGATAGTCTCAGTGTATAATTGTTGGTAAGTTGACTTCTGGAGTCTCGCTCCTACCTATAAATTTAGGATTTATAACTAAAAGAGAGTGAAATGCAAATCAATTTTACCCCATAGCCATTACCAGATATGTAAGAGTTTAATTAAATCTTTATTAATCTGATGCTTTTTCACCACTGTGTTTGCATCACCACAGAGCATTTCTGCAACTCAGAGATAAGCAACGTGTGAAGATGGTTCTTATTCTTGAGAATAAGTTGTTTTTTCATCTTTTATTCTTCTCTGACAAAAACTGAAGTTAGTGTTTCTTTCCCAGGTTCCTTATTCTCTGTGCCCACTTCAGTATTTCCGTGATATGTCAGATCAGTCTAACTCTTTTATGCAGAATGTTCCTTCAGATGTTGCAAAGGGCTAGGAATCCAGGTCTGCTGAGAAGGGGACTCAAAACATTGAGACACTCATGCATTCATTTGGAGACCCCGTCAGCTTTCCTTTCTTTAGGGCATGCCCACTTCTCTCTCACAATAAATAAAAGGCAATCAGATAAGCATGAAACATAGTCCTTGGTAGGCTACATACAGCATCAGGATTCTTGCAGGCCCTTTTGCTAAGCAAAACCCTTGCTTTTAAAAATGTACATGAAACGCTATGATGACTAAAACACCTAAACAGGAAATTTGAGAAACTTACAAGCTAAGCAGTTTCTTTAACTGGTATCACTCACTTGAATGACACTGTATTTGAAAAATCTTTTTAACTGGATTTCCACTCGAGTATTAAAACAATTCTGAAAATTGAGTTATTTCCCTATGTTACAGATTTTGAAATTCCTATTAAAGTAATTCAATAAATTTCAACATATGAGTCACTTTAAGTGACTTCACTCAATATTCATGAAGTCTTATTGTTATAAATGAAGTAAATAAGAATCAGGTTTTACTCATTATTCACTAACCATAGTTTTTGACAAATGAAAAACAGAAAACCTCAAAGTGACTAAAATCTATTTTATGTAAAAACTAAAACAAAGTTTTACTTTATGGAATATACAGGAGTAGATCTTACTCAACCTTTAGAATATTTACAGTTAATATGTTTCACTCAAAACACTTTCAGAAAAAGTCTATTTTCACCTCTACATTCCATGTTGAAAAGGACACATAAGTATATATATATATATATATATATATATATATATATATATATATATATATATATATTTTTTTTTTTTTTTTTTGCGGTACGCGGGCCTCTCACTGTTGTGGCCTCTCCCGTTGTGGAGCACAGGCTCCGGACGCGCAGGCTCAGCGGCCATGGCTCATGGGCCCAGCCGTTCCGCGGCATGTGGGATCTTCCCGGACCAGGACACGAACCCGTGTCCCCCGCATCGGCAGGCAGACTCTCAACCACTGCGCCACCAGGGAAGCCCTATACCTTGCTTTTTTACGCTGAAGACTGTGGAAATATTTCCTGCCTAGGCTTCTACTTTATCTCTTTTGGTGACTGCATGGCATTATATCGTATAGTTATACTATTGTTTATTTAACTATTCTACTTATATTTACTGGCCTCTTTCATGCTCAGCGTCTCTACTTCAAAGCCTGACACTTGTTATTGATTTCAAACCCTCTTCTACGGGTCACCTTCCCTTCCAGGTTGTTGGCAACTCCACCTTTCCAGGGGCTCAAGGCACGTCTCTCTTTCCTCCATATCCACGTGGTCAGTAAAGCCTGTTGGCGCTAGCTTTAAAATAAAATATAGCCCAAATTTGGTCCCATCTTATGAAGCTCCCACTGCCACCACCTGGGTCCAAGCCACCATCATCTCTCACTGAGAGTTCAGCAGTAATTGATCACGTCCTTCCTCGGCTCAAAACCTCATCATGGATTCCTAGGTCATTCAGAGTAAAAGCCCACATCCCTACGATGGCCCACAGAGCCAAAAGTGTCCCCCACCCACCAGCCTTTGACCTCCAGTCCTATCTCTCTCCCCCAGAGCCCTCGGACTACACTGCCATCCTGGCTGTTTCCATAACACACAGGCTTGCTCCTGCCTCAGGGCTCTTCCACTGACCATTCTCTCTGCCTGGATCACTCTGACAGCTAATGTCCACAAGGCCCCATCCTTCAGCTTCCTCAAGTCTTTTCTCAATGTCACCTTCTCAGTAAGGTTTACCCTCACTACCACATTTATTTTCAGTGTTCTCACTTCACTACTACAGATCCTTTTGGCCGAGTTCTATTATTTTTTTATGTAGCACTTACCAATATAGCATACATTTTCTTATTATTTTTTATTGTTATTTTGTCTCTCTCTGTCTGCAAGAATGTGATCGTAGAGGGGATATGGGGAGAAGGAGGCAGGGATCCTTGTCAGTTTTATTTACTGATGTATCCGAGGTATCTAGAACAGAGCCTGAGGCATGGGGTGGTGGGGCACTCAGTAACTGCTGAATGAAGGAAGGAAGGAAGGAAGGAAGGAAGGAAGGAAGGAAGGAGTGATTAATGATGCTAATTCCCATCTGCCTTAAATAATAAACATGGACAGTACGAGTGATCAAGTTTGACAGAAGTAGAATTTCAAAGCCATAAGGTACTTTAAAGCTTTCCCAATACAATTCATTTAAAAATTTAGAAAACAGCACCAGAGAAATAAAACGATTTATCAGAGATCATACTGCTAGTTCATGGCAAAGAATAAAGAAAATCTAGATCTTTTGGTTTAGTGGTCTTCTCCAATTCTTCACTGGCTCTCTTAGCTATTCCCTAAGTATAGCCTAGACTTCTTGAGTCTCTGCAGGACAGTCATAATTATATCTAAATTGTATCTAACTTATTTCTCCCAAGAAATGTTAACTAATGTCTAAAGAAATGGTGTCTTGATAGTTCATACACTAGTTCCAAGGACCCCCCCCCCCCAATAATCTGAGACTGGCCACCAGACCAAATGACAATGACCCCCAGACTCATGGGTCAGAGCATAGTGGGCTCCCAGGATCTATCACCAATTGTCTTAAGCCCCCAGCCCGCTACAGCCTCCTCCGTCCCATAGATGATGTGTTTCTCACATGCAGTTAATTTAATTTAATTTTAAAAAATTTTATTAATTTTTTTATTGGGGTATAGTTGCTTTACAATGTTGTGTTAGTTTCTGCTGTACAATGAAGTGAACCAGCTATATGTATACATGTATCCCCTCCCTCTTGGACCTCCCTCCCACCCACTACCCCCCATCCCACCCATCTAGGTCACCCCAGAGCACCGAGCTGAGCTCCCTGTGCTATACAGCAGGTTCCCACTAGCTATCTGTGTTACGCATGGCAGCGCACATACATGCAGTTAATTTTCACATCAATCTAAATGCTCCTATAGCTGAGAGGCAATTCACGTCTTACAAAGGACATTATGAGCCTTTGTGGTGTTGAACGGAAACATCGCCTGGGAAGAAACGAGTGCTCAGGAAGTTCTTCTCAGCGGGCAGATTTCTGCTTTCTCTTTGCCTTGTCCTCTTTCCCTAGGTGCCATTCTTTTCCTTAGCCAACAGGAAAAGCCGTGTTAGTGAGTATCCAAGTCCTTTCATGACCAAAGTTAATTTCTGCTCTTCTAAATTGTTAATTCCCAATCCTTTTTTCTAAATTCTTTTTTATTATAGAGGAAGAACACCAAATGAAGGAAAAGAAAAAGAAAAGAAAAATGTCTGGAAAGAAGAAAAACTGCTCGGAGGAAGAGCACCAGATTGAAGCTATTTAGGTTCAGAGATGCCACCTATGATGCCACAGCCGCAGACGTTTCCCACCGATGATGTGGAGGAAGCAATCCATGGGAGCCTCTTGCCCACAGTAAATAAGACTAAGGGATGATCAAGCAAATGAAAGATGCACTTACTGTCGGACATGCTGGTCTCATAACCATGAATGAACTGAATACCAGGGAAAGAGTTTTGTAACCTTTTTGGGACTCAGCTTTATTAAAAAATATTTATTATACTTATTAAGAGCAATACGTCATGGTGGGGGCAGTGAAATACACAAAGAAACATGTCCAAGGAGGTGACAACAATATGATAGTACAAAGGGTCAAAGAGCCCAAACAACATGTGTTAAAATTTGCTGAGAGAAACGCCAACACATTTAATCACTTTTTTTAAAACTTGAGACTCATACAGTAAGGCATAAGCCTTAATTCTCCTAGCACGTGAGGGTGGAAACTACAATTAACTGTATTATTGCTTCTGTATCTGAAATAAACATGAAATAGAAGGAACACTACATATTTTTACAGACTTAAGTCGGAACATTTGAACTGTTTACATTGAATAGAAATAATATCATTGCTTTAGTGGATTTTAAAACAGCAGTGTCAGGGCTTCCCTGGTGGCGCAGTGGTTGAGAGTCCGCCTGCCGATACAGGGGACGCGGGTTCATGCCCTGGCCTGGGAAGACCCCACATGCCGCGGAGCGGCTGGGCCCGTGAGCCATGGCCGCTGAGCCTGCGTGTCCGGAGCTTGTGCTCCGCAACGGAAAAGGCCACAACAGTGAGAAGCCCGCGTACCACAAAAAAAAAAAAAAGAAAGAAAAATAAAACAAACAAAACAGCAGTGTCTAAGTTCTCCAAAGCAATATGGTTTAAGTGACATGAGTCTTTGTAAACCTCTGATCCTAGTACCATGCAAATTTATAATGTGTAAGCACTCAGGGAAAAGTGTCATTCCATGTCTATTTTTTTCTAAAGTAAAATCAGTGCTGATAGTATTGTAGTAACAGGAAGGACTCCACCATACTACCAAAGCTACCTAACCTGCATCTAGTCAGGATCGTACCTTAGGTCTATATTGCTTCTTGCTACTCAGTCCCAGTCTTGTAAAAGACCCAATTCATCCATACTTGTCCCTGCCCTGTACATTTTCCTCTCAAGCAAATGTCATAGGTACGTATGCATATTACTATCAACATACTGTTTAGAAAAGTTACCCAAGCAGTCACCCAGGGCATAGGTCAGAATACTAAAAATCTTAAAGGGTGAATTAAGTTAGAGAGGGATAGAACAGATGCTTTAAAGACAAACAGAACTGGATTTGAATATGCTGTAGGTTTTCCTTATTACATGTCCTTGAGCAAATCACTTCATTTCTTTGAGCCTTGGTGCTCTCCCTGGAAAATGAAGATTAAAAAAAAGACCTTCTTTGATGGATTTTTTTAAAAAAACAATTATTGGAGTATAGTTGATTTACAATGTTGTGTTAGTTTCAGGTGTACAGCAAAGTGAATCTGTTATACATATACATATATCCACCCTTTTTAAGATTCTTTTCCCATATAGGTCATTACAGAGTATTGAGTAGGGTTCCCCATGCTATACAGTAGGTCCTTATTAGTTATCTCTTTGCTGGATTGATGGATGGATAAGAGACAATTAATTCAGCGCCTGGGATAGTTGTTCAGTGAGGCTAGCTGTTATTATTAGAAAGCATTGATATTCCCTCAGACCTTCAAGTTTCCTTAATTTCATTGACTCAAAATGGGAAGCACTTAACAATCAATCGATAATATCTTGGGCCAGATGGCAAAGCAGAGACATGAAATAAAATATCCCAATAGGTTCGTAGAATAACTGTCAAACCCCCAGGCCATTATTTTGTTACCTAGAGCATAACCAATCTACCAAATCAATTCAAGGTGCTTCAGAAGCAACTGTACCCCTCATCGTCTTTATTGTAGAACAGAGACATTTCACTAAAAATGGAAAGTATGCTATTTCATGTCTGCATAAAGTAGTAAAGAAACTGTCTCAGATAAATAGCATCTTCTTAAGCTTTACCCCAATCAAGCACAATTTTTTTTCAATATTTTAACAAATTTTCCATCTTGTACTTTTTTTTAGTGTTCTATCATTTCTTTCTGGTTTACAGCCAAAGTAAAAATAAATTGAGTGAGAATCTTCTGAGTCTCCCAGAGACTGGAATGTATTGGTATTCTCTCAAGAAATCCTGTTCTCATAGCTTCACATCCTGGATGCTTGATGAGAGAATTTGGATAAGTATATGAAACTTGGAATGTTTACTGTAATTCTAAGACCTTTTGGAATGCACCCACCACATATGCTCCTGTTTTGATGTGCAATTACTATAGGTTTAAATATATACTTGCCCTCTGAAATGTATTATAAATGTATAGCTATAGATACCTTATTTTTTTTCCCTAATGAGAATGTTAGAAATAGACTTTGTTCAAACTCTAATCACACTTAACAAAAAAGTTCTCTTGATGTAAGAGCAACTTTCAAGCAGCCACGTACTAAAGAAAAATACCCTGCTTCTCTTCATAGCTTTTCCTTGTGCATCTCCAAAAAAACTACCTGCTTTTATTCAAATAGGTTTTCCATTTTGTGAAGTGTTTAAAAGTAAAGGAGAGCTAAGGATTGGAGAAATATGATGGATAAGAGTTGGATTTGAAATTCCTGCTCCTGAAAAGGTCAGAGCCCACACTGCAGTTAATAGTTCACTGTCCTGTCCACTCAGAGAATAGAAGCCAAACAGAGAAAGATGTTTGCTCAGGTAAGAGACTGAGTCCATCAAGAAAATAGGAAGAAAAGATAGGAGAGAGCGACTTAAAGACGATCTAGTGTTCCCTATAGGTAAACATTTTATTTTGTTTCACAATGGGTAGGAAAACAATCTACTGTTTGTTGTTTTCCCAACTATCAGTATTTTAACTGATCAAAGACTAGGTATTTTATTTCTCTTTGGCCTGCTTTGGGAAGAAAGGCCAAGGATAGGAATTCTGGGTCACTCTATTGCTAAGAAAATCTTTGTATTTCAGACACTCATGATGGTGATAAAATACACAGATAGGTTCAAAATGCTACCCCTGCATTTATGCCGCCAAATAAAATAATCATTATCTACTGACTTGAAAACTGCAGTAAATGTTTCTAAGAGTAAAACCAACAATGCATTATTTGTGCTACCTGGAAATAAAGAATAACTAAATTTTACAAAGAATACAAAAGCCAACTTTACTCAATGGTTTTGAACTTCTTTCATACTTAATCTATTATTTGAAGAGTAACCAGAAACTAGACCAACTAGCTTAAGTTTTAACCTTTTCCTCTCTCAACCCTATGTGCTTCGGGAAAAGACATAAAAGTACAAAGAAAAGACTAGAAGGCTTGCAGAAAATAAAAAATGGAAAGGAAAAGATGAAAAGACAAGTGAGGTGTGTTTTTTCCCAATCTCAGACTGTCTTGCATAATTCAGAAGTGACTCTTCACTGCCCAACCTGTGTGTCCACCTGAACCCCACATGCCATGCTACTGTGCTTGGGTCTTTTGTCTTCTAGCCACTGATATTTTTTTCTCCCAGAAATCACATGTCGCCCCTGCCCCCGGAGTGAGAAATATCTCCAGTGTTCCATCCATTCATTTTCCACCCACTGCACAAAACTAACAAAAGCTACTAGAGGGGCTAGGGGTTTATTTAAAACCCCTAATTGGTATCAATTAAGTTATGAGAACATCAAGCCGTGGGTGCACTAGGGAATTAAAAAGAGAACACAGGTTGCAGCAGCATGTATTTTCAACCACACTTCAGGGCTGGGCAAGGAGGAATTAAAAGAGCCACAGACCAAAGACGCTAAATAGGGATGAAGAGGACCACCGCCCGCCATTGACGGGAGGCACAGCGTTTAGGTTTCACTGGGATCAGTTGACTTCAATTACAAGGAGGTTTTCTAGGTCCCTTTGCCCTTCTCATCTACAGTTGGCAAAAGAATTAGCCGTATAAAAAATGATTTGAGTGACTATTTTCTCGATTCTGGCAGAGGTAAGTGATAGCTAGTGCCATCTAATTGCATACAATAGTGCTCCATTCATTATGTCAATCGGTACCTTAGGGAAGGTGTTGACAAACTACCGCCACACAGGCAAAATCCAGTTGCCCAACTTGTTTTTGTCAATAAAGCTTTGTCGTAACACAGTTATACTCATTCATTTATGCACTGTCTATGGCTGCTACCATGGTAAGTTGAATCGTTACACCAGAAACCACGCAGCCTTCAAAGCCAAAAAATATTTACTACCTGGTCCTTTACAGAATAAGTTTGTTGACCTCTGCCTTAGATAATTAGAGTTTAATTCTTTCATAGAATGCCAGTGGAGAAATGCCGCTGGTATATGACTGAAGCAAAAAATAATAATAATCCAAGAAAGAAGCTGTCAGTCTCTGAAAGTCTACCTCAGATTTAGGCAGAGTTGGGGGGAATGAAAACTGGAGAGACTATCTAGATGTGTAGAAAAACTTCAACACTCTGAGGTGGTAACACTAAGTAAAAAGTTTTTAAATCTCTGCCCATTCTTTCTATACTTATTTGCATGAGGTTTATGTTGGTAAATGTTTCCAATAATTTGTCTCCTATTAATTTTTCATTTAATTATCATCTTCAGTTTTTTTTCTTTTAATCTGATGTGTCATGTCATGTTTGTCCTTGCTCTAGTCATTTCACCTTATTGAGAAGCTGATTTAGAAAATGCTATTTCTCCATATGTTCCTTGGAATTCATTCAACTTTTGAGAATATGACAATCTTCCTAGGAAAGAAGTCTTATGACATGGATGTGGAAATGTAACACATGATGTTGTTGAAGGTGTGGAGAAACAAACATCTTTATGCGTGATTGATGAAATTATATGTTGATACAGTCTCTTTGGAAAGCAATTTAGCAATATCTAATGAAATCACAAAGGCACATCCCTTTGACAGAGCATTCCTACCTTTAGGAAATTATCCCAGAGATCCATATTACCTAAATGTTTTTAAATGATGTATGATGATGTTTCCATATTGGTGACCATGTGGAGACTTGGGGAGAGTGGTGTGCTCACAGAGAACACAGAAGCTTCATGCCCTTTCCCCATACCTTGCCCTATACGTTTCTTCCATCTAATTGGCCTGAGTTGTATTCTTTTATAATAAACTGGTAATCTAGTTTTTAAAAATAGGTATGTAAAAGTTTATCCTTTGCAGTATTTTCTTTTTACCGAAAGATTGAAAACAACCTAAATATCTCTCGGTTGGGGGCCTAGTTAAGTATAGAAAGGTACGTGCATATCTTCCACACACAAGTGGAATACTGTGCAACCATTAAATAGAGAATGAGATACACGTTTACATACTAATATGGCAAGTCATTTATTTGTTTAACAAAACCTTATTGAGCACTTACTGAGGTGTGTTTTTTCCCAACCTCGGACTGTCTTGTATAATTCAGAAGTGACTCTTCACTACCCAACCTGTGTGCCCACATGGACCCAACTACTGTTCTAGGCAAAGAGAATACAATGGACAAAACTAAGTTTCAGCTTACGTGGGGTACCGACAATAAACAAATAAGAATGGATATATCAATATTGTGTCAATGGGGTAAAACCAAATGTAAGGAGGTTGGGGGGGCAGGATTGTCCCTATTTTATTTGGGGTTGTCAAGGAAGTTCTCCATGTTAACGTGTAATTTGAGCAGAGGTCTGAAAGAAGTGAGGAAATTAGCTATGCAGCTCTCTGGGAAAAGAACCATCCAGGGATAGAGCACAGGTCCAATATCCTTGAGATATGTTCAAGGTACAGCAAGGAGGCCGGTGTGGCCGCTACTTGATGATGAGGCTGACAGGCACGAGATGAGATCTGAGAGTCAGTGGCAGGAGAACAGTCCGGCCATAGTGTACACTAAGGCAAAGAATGCGGCCACTCTGAGTATGATGGGGAGACACCCAAGGGTGCACAACAAATGGGTAATATGATCTGACTTTGTTTTCCCAAAGGATCATGCTGGTTGATCTGCTAGTCAAATGGCTATTTCTTTAATAGAAAAAAGAGATGACACAGGCTCAAACCAAGGTGTTAGGAGAAGAAGTGGTAAGATATATTTGGATTCTGCATATACTTTAAATGATATCAAAAAATCAGTGCTGAATTAAGTGTTAAGTGTAATGTGTGCTTTAAAAAATAAATGGGGGTGATACAGATATATCATTCTCTGTAAATACACAAAACCTCTGGGAGAATAAATAAGAAATTAGTAGTTTGACTTGCTCCTGATAAGAACTAAGGGTCTGGGGAATAAGGGTGGGAAGGGGGCTTTTCAAAGTACAGAATTTTGTGTCTTTTGAACTTTGAACCATGTGATGTATAAATGATTTTTTAAATTAATTATTTCAATTAAAATTTTAAAATTAAAAACACTGTGACCTTTGATTTGTATGGACTACATCTTCATTTACGAGCCCTGCAAAAATGACTAAAGGGAAAACAAAAAAACCCATTGAATCAACCCTCAAAATTGTCCTTCAATAGTTCTTCCTTCAAGTTCGTTCTTCTAAAACAAAAAAGAAATCCAATTTGAGTTACCAAATATAAACTTTTATTCCCTTAGAATTTGCCATTTACTTCCTATTGTAACTCTCTTCAACCTTTGGCAATTCTTGCTTTATTTTCATTTAATTTATCTTTTAACTACCTACAGTTGTTGCCTAACATTTAGAAATACACAAAGCTCTCCACAGTACATGGAAAATAAAGTATACAGCCAAATTTGATAAGGATTAATGAAGACTTTAAAGTTTGGGAAAGTATTATTTTGACATGAGAGCAATTCATAGTATATGATAAATGCTGAGCGATAGAAGGAACACATCTATTTACCCTTAATATGCAGACTGAATTAGTCAGGGTAAGCTATGCTATGCTGTTGTAACAAAAATACAAAAAGAGAAGAAGAAAAATCTCAGTGGCTTGAAACAATGTATTATTTCTCCTGTAATAGTTAAATATGATTGACAGTTTGGTTTGTGGGTGGGTGAGTTACTCAGGTCCCAGTGGGAACTCAGAGACAACGCTATTTCCATCTCATGGATTACACTTCAACACCTGTCGTCCGTGAGAAGAAAGGAGGACTGTGGGTGAGAGGATTTTATGGACCAGATCCAAAAATGCATACATCACTTCCACTGATTTTTTATTGGCCAGAACTGGGGATATAACATACTACCTAGCTGCAAAAGATCTGGGAAATACATCTTCCCATATGCTCAAGACAAAAAGAAAATGATTTGGTAAATGTATAGTACTGTCTCTGTCTCATTAAAGAATCAAGAAAACACACAACTTAAATACATTTCAGTAATGATTTTACTCAATGCTGCCAAACTCCAAATACTCTGCCATAGATTATTACTATTATCAGAATATCCACATGTGCCTCAAGTGGGTATTCTGGAAATCTATACAGAGATGTCATTTTAACTTATGTCTTTCTTTAAGAATGTCTTTCTTCTAAAGAAACATTCTTCTGAGCTTACTTAAGTGGATTCTCAAAACCTCTCAGATTTTCGGGCTAACCCTCCTACATTTCCAACAGCCAAATATGCACTCAAGAAATAGATAAGCAAGTATAAACTGTTTAAAAATTTAGTGAAATCTTTATCAATTTAATAAAATATGATTGTGAAAAATAGTGCATAGCATTCATGCACTATACAAACTTTCGTATACAAACTTCCATATACTATTCTGAATTAACTTTTTGTCTATGTGCATTATTTCCTTAATGAAATTGTAAATGTCTTGCAGAAAAAGAACATTGTTTTCCTTTTTTTTTCTACAAGTATTTTTTATGTAATCAGTTGGCTTTAGCTAATTGATACAAAGATATTATTTATCTACCTGAAAGGACCTCTCCTCTTCTATATTTCACTTCAACATTTACCTTTATCACATAAAATATGAGTAAAATATATTAAATTAAACTTGTTTCAGTTATACGTTTATTTATTAAACAAATATTTATTGTGCACCTACAATGTGCCAGGTACTGTGGGGAGTGATAGGAACGAACTAAGGAAGAGACAGGTGTGATTCTACCCTCATGGAATTTATGGTCTTTAAGAGACATAAACGGATATTTATAATATATTGTGATAAATGTGTATGCTGTCAAAAGTGCAGTGAATATGGGAGTCCTTGGGAGAGGGAAAGAGAGAGAATAGGAAGAACTTCCTGCAAAAGTTCTGCTTGAAATAATTAACAACAACTCAACACACAGTACTGGGTTTTTCAAGGAACCTAATATTATACCTTATGCTAAGGAATATATTCACTGTTCTCTCTCCTTCCAGCAAGATTACAGACTGCTGACAAGGTGAGTTCTTTCTTTTGTTTTATCTATTTGTAAAGTTACAACATGGACTTGCAGCTCAGCTGGATCAACGATTAGACCTCTCTATACATTTTAAACCTTATAATCAATGAGCTTGATTATTAGTAACTTGATAGAGTTATACCTTCAACATGTGACTATCTGAATTCATCAAAGCACAATTCGTTGCTTAAGCTTATATGGTCAATCATTAAAAGTGGATTTTCCATTTAATTTCTTAGATTTAAGGTAAAACTTCATTATAGACAGACTTCCATTTTTAAAATGTTTAATCCCATCCTATCATAACTCAATACCTGAGAACCCAAAATAATAAATTTGATTCCTGATACTAGATTTTCTAAAAAGTTTTAATTAACATGACTGCCACCAAAATTAAAAACTATTTTTTCACTGTTATATGGCCTTTCCCTATAGTATATAACATCTATATTATGAGTTTGTTAGAGCTTCCATAACAAAATACCACAGACTGGGTGGCTTTAACCAACAGAAATGTGTTTTTTCTCTGTTCTGGAGGCAGAAGTCCAAGGTCAAGGTGTGGGCAAGGTTGGCTTCTCCTGAGGGTCGTGAGGGAAGCATCTGTTCCAGGCCTCTGTTCGTGACTTGCAGGTGGCTGCCCTATCGCTGCCTCTTCACAGGGGCGTCCCTCTGTGTCCTGGCGACCTGTTGTCCCTTCCTCTTCTTGTAAGGACACCAGTCCTACTGAATTTGGGCATCCCTCTGATGGCCTCATGTTAACTTAATCACTTCTTTAAAGACCTTATCTCCAAATAAGGTTACATTCTGAGGTGCTGGAGGTTGGAATTTCAACATATGAATTTCAGGGCATGCAGTGGGGAGGGGACGAGGACACAATTCTGCACATAACAACATCCTAAAATGGTTTCCATTTCCAAAGATAGAGGACGTTTAAGTACATTAATACTACTGCCCGTCCCCGGAGGCTTACAGGGCTCCCAAAGGCATTCTGTAAATAAGTGGACGGTTACATCAGAATCACTAGGGAAGCATTTTAAGAATGCAGACTCTCAAACCTCACCCCTGCCCCACCCCAGAAGTGTGATTTGTTAGGTGTAAAGTGGAATCAGGGAATGTGTAGCTTTGCAAAGTCCAGGAGACTCTGCCATGCTGCCAAATCTAGGAAGTCCTGTTCTATGGAGTCTCTCCTGCCTTGTGACATCGATGCAAGAGAACACTTGCGGGGGTTTGTCACTGCTCATACAAAACTTCAGAAAGGACACGTAATTAGAGGCCAGATGGCAGAAGACTCAAAAAAGTTAAATTCACAGCAAGGAAACCATAAACAAGACGGAAAGACAAGCCTCAGGATGGGAGAAAATATTTGCAAACAAAGCAACGGACAAGGGATTAATCTCCAAAATATATCAACAGCTCATGCAGCTCAATATTAAAAAAACAAACAACCCAATCAAAAAATGGGTGGAAGACCTAACTAGACATTTCTCCAAAGAAGACATACAGATGGCCAGGAGGCACATGAAAAGATGCTCAACATCGCTAATTATTAAAGAAATGCAAATCAAAACTACAATGAGGTATCACCTCACACTGGTCAGAATGGCCATCATCAGAAAATCTACAAACAATAAATGCTGGAGAGGATGTGGAGAAAAGGGAACCCTCTTGCACTGTTGGTGGGAACGTAAATGGATACAGCCACTATGGAGAACAGTATGGAGGTTCCTTAAAAAACTAAAAATACAACTACCATATGACCCAGCAATCCCACTCCTGGGCGTATACACTGAGAAAACCATACTTCAGAAAGACCCATGTACCCCAATATTCATTGCAGCACTATTTACAATAGCCAGGACATGGAATCAACCTAGAAGTCTATCAACAGAGGAATGGGTAAAGAAGATGAGGTACATATATACAATGGAATATTAGTCAGCCACACAAAGGAACAAAATTGGGTCATTTGTAGAGATGTGGATGGACTTAGAGTCTATCATACAGAGTGAAGTAAATCAGAAAGAGAAAAACAGATATCGTACATTAACACATATATGTGGAATCTAGAAAAATGGTATAGATGAACATATTTGCAGGGCAAGAATAGAGATGCAGACATAGAGAATGGACATGTGGACACGGCATGGGAAGGGGAGGGGTGGAACAAACTGAGAGATTAGGTTTGACATAAATACACTACCATGTGTAAAACAGATAGTGAGTGGGAACCTGCTGTATAGCACAGAGAGATCAGCTCGGTGCTCTGTGATGACCTAGATGGGTGGGATGGGGGTGGGGGTTGGAGGAAGGTCCAAGAGGGACGGGATATATGTATACATATAGCTGATTCACTTCACTGTACAACAGAAACTAACATGACAATGTAAAGCAACCATACTCCAATAAAATTTTTTTTACGTTAAAAAGAAATTAAATTCAGAAACTAAAAATTTTTAAATGACTTTAATTAGTAAAGTAGTCAAATTGTTAATGAAATAAGAAGAACCTTCCTACTCACACTGAAAATTTCAAATGACCTTTCAGTGAGGAAAAAGGTATTTTCCAAAGGAGAGGTAGAAATGGGTTCAAAAATCATAAATACAAAATTTGTAGGTATGGATAGAAATCCGTACACCTCAGACCACAAATTTACGTTTATAGGGGAATTGATGAAAATTTCAACCTCAGAGCTTTAATCTTGGGGTTTCTGTGTCCCCTCACCCAGTTCCTTGGAAACATTCCAGGCAGGATTTTAGGATCTTAGGCAGTTGTGTATGTTTGGGGGTGGGGAGTGTTGCTTAAATGAATATCTCATAATATTACCTAGGTTCTTCGAAAGAATTAGTAACTCTCTTAATACATGGCAGAGGAGATTCGAATTGCTCCCTGAGGGTTCACATGAAAAGCAGCAGAGCCCTGACTGTAGACGTCCCTAAGGTGGCAGCCATGGAGGATCAAGCAACATCTTTTGAGCAAAGGACTCAGAATTGCCTTACAGGTCCTTGGACTAGAAGCAGGGCTGTGGGGAGGAGAGGGGAGGGACAGGGAGGATGAAAATATGTGCATTTCAGAATGACAAAAAAGGGAATTCGCTGTCGGTCCGGTGGTTAGGACTCTACGCTCTCACTGCCGGGGGTCCAGGTTTGATCCCTGGTCGGGGAACTAAAATTCCACAAGCTGTATGGTGCAGCCATAAAAAAAAAAAAAAAAAAGACAAAAAAGAAGAAATAATAAAACAGCTTAGGGCTTCCCTGGCGGCACAGTGGTTGAGAGTCCGCCTGCCGATGCAGGAGACACGGGTTCGTGCCCCGGTCCGGGAAGATCCCACATGCCGCGGAGCGGCTGGGCCCGTGAACCATGGCCGCTGAGCCTGAGCGTCCGGAGCCTGTGCTCCGCAACGGGAGAGGTCACAACAGTGAGAGGCCCGCGTACCGCAAAAAAGAAAAAAAATTAAAAAATAAATAAATAAAACAGCTTATGTGTTCAGCAGACACATTTTAAATAAAAGCCTGGAAAAAAGAGGATGACCTTGGAGTTTTCTAGAAAGAAATAGAACCTGCTCATTGTCCCCCTAAGAGTCCTGGAATCAGTTCCATGTCTTAGCAAAAAAAAAAGAAAAAAAAAAAGAAAGAAAGGAAGGGAGGGAGGGAGGAAGAAAGAGAGGGAGAAAGAAAGAGAGAGAGGGAAAGAAAGAAAAAGAAAGAAAGAAAGAAAGAAGAAAGAAAGAAAGAAAGAAAGAAGGAAAGAAAGAAAGTCCTTCTTAAAGGCACAATGCAGGAACTGAGTGATGACTTGTCAGCCACAGCACACACTTTTTTATTAAGAAAAAATTTCTTTACACTTAGGAAAAAACCCAAAAGCACAAGTCACTTTGTTGTTGCTGCTATTCTTACTGTGGTTTAATTAACAAAACTCTAAACAACTTAGATGGCATGGAGAACACATGTCAGCACCCTGCAGACCAATTTATACAGGCTTCTCAACTTTGCACTTTCCTTAATGTTATGGGTCAAATAAGAGTAATTTCACCAATTGTATCATAGTATCACACTGTAAGAAAAGAATTAAAAAAAAAAGGATCTGTAATTCTGATTAAGTATTCCAATTAAACTATTGCTACAAATACAACAATATATCTATCTTCCTTGGCCTAATGATATAAGATATTTAAAATTAACTGTCTAAAAAGAACATTCATCTTAATTTCTCAGTATAATATGTTGTTGGATATAAACTGATCTGAGTTAGATATTTTTTCCAGGTTTCCTAAATTGAATTATAACATTTTGCCTCTTGTGCATTAGAGATTAGAAACTTCACATTAAAAACTAGGCTTCATGCCACATACCAAAAAAAAAATCCTAATCATTCCCAGTTCTCTTCAATATTTCTTCCATTACTCATCAAATGACTTTCCTTTGTCTTTTCACATACTTTTGAAACTCCCAGGACCTTAGAGATCTAATGCAGCCACTCTTCCTGCCTGTAGCATCACCACCTGAGTCCCAGCTACACTCACTTCTCATCAGACACAGAAGGGCGTCTCCCAGCAGCGCTGGCTCTCTTCCCATTGTTCTCCACTGTGGAATCAGAGTGATCTGCTCAAAACTCTGTCAGCACTCACCCTACTTCCAGTCAGCCCAGCCATCCACAGACATTCTAACCCACAACAGACACACCTTAAAACTCTTCAGTATCTTTCCACCATGCTCATGACAAAGCTAAAACTCCTTGACTCAGCCAGCAAAGCCCTACAAAATCCGTGCCTGTGAAGTCTCCTCCGCCATCCCAGACCATGCTCACCTCCACTCCCAGTCTTGGCCCCCTGACCATCTTGAAGTCCCTGGCACTCCCTAGGCTGTGTCCACCTTCTGCCTGAAATGCTCTTTTGTCTCCCTTTGCCTACTCATCATTCGAGGTACTTTTTCAGAGATGCCAATGCCCTATGTTTTGTATAAATCCCCAGTAAATTCTATTTGAATATCCTGCTGATAGGTAAAGCTAACATTCACACGTGGCAGGTTTTTAACTTGTAATACACCTGAATTTGTATCCTATGAAAGAGTAGCAATGTGATGGCAAACAGTGTGAGATCAGATGCGGAAACGTCTGCCAGGCTCACGTGTGGGAATAAGGTGTGGATAACCAGCCAGTGTGTGAAGGCTGACCTGAGCCTATTGCAAAATCTGTCTGTCATTACCCCGCACCAAGGTTAGGAAAGGGACCTCACATTGTTTGATCTCTTGGATTGGAAGTGCATCTAAAGAAACCAAGCCCCTCATCCACCTGAAAAACAGGTGTACTCATGGATATCAAAGAGGATGAGGGAGAGAGGGAGGAGTGTAGAAGAGGGAAGAAGTGGGGGTGGGGGGAGAAGAAGTGTTTTCTTTCTCTTCTACTGGTCCGGAAGCTTTTCCAAGAACTCAGACATTTGTAAAAGGCCCTCTGATGTCTTTTCAATGTTTACTTATCTTTCTTAGTTATTGACGGTGGCAGGGAACAATGGTTAAATAAACCTCATATCGTTGTTTTAGTGCCTCTTAAATGAGTGGCAGAAGGTTTGGGAATTTGGTCAATAGACTCTACATTTTTCCTCAGTAATTCAGTAAAGACTGTTTAAAGCATCTATAGAGACTGGCAGTAAATTGACTTGTAAATTTATTGAGGCTTCTGTGTATTGCTTTGGGTCTTGTCTTAAAGGAATATATCAAATAGTGAACTTGGTGGTGAGATATTCATTCATTTATTTGACTTTGATGGAAGAACTGTGATGATTTATTTCTTCTTTGAAAGCATGATGAGTATAATCTGAATAAAATATCATTGAAAACTGGATTTATCTGAACCTAGGAATACATTCTATTTTAACTCCAGTATAAAATGACTGTCAACAACAAAAAAAGAATAAATAAATAAATAAAACAAAAATAATAATAATAAAAAATGAGTTTCTGTCAGGATCAGTGGGTTCACAATAAATGTTACTAGATTATATTAATATCACAAAGCTTACTAATGGAAATCTACTGTTTTTAATTTAAATATCTTTAATTTCTTTTTAATTTCCAGGCTTTGATAATTTATCAAGTAAACCACCATGCTTTTTTTCCTATCTGCAGAAGGACTGTTTTAAATTAGATTTGTGAGGACCCATGAGCAAAAAAAAAAAAAAAAAAAAGGATACAAACTCAAATTCTATAACTGGTAACCTGATAGCTAAAATCAACAGTTCCTGGAATAGAAATGTCAAATAGCTAATGAAAATAAGAGCATGGAGTTGTAACAAATGAAACCTCACATGCACTGAAGTCTCTAACCCTAGCTGCAGCTCACCTTGCAGAAGCCTGGTATTTTAAAAATCAACCATATGTATAGCATGAAACTGAAAATTAAATGAGTTTTTAAAAATATAAAGGAAAGATCTATTAAAATGTGGTTAACACCATCATATATGGTAATGACAGAATAATTCCAAAGGCATTTCTGTGATGATTTTGAGGCATAAAGTAGTTAAAAATTTTCTAATAGCAACAAATTAATCATTTAAATAAGATCAAGATTAGCTATTTTACCTACCATTCAGGCTACTATATGCTAAACCACACGGTCACTTTACTATTTAATCTTGCAAGGCCTGAATGTGAGGGACAAGAAATTTCATATGTGATGTGGAATTGTATTATGGCTCAGAAAGGGGGAAAACTTCACATTATTTATATAAAATGCATTTGGAGAGAATAAAAAATTAAGATATTACATTCTACCTTGCATTTGGCTGTTCAGTAGCTTTTTAAAAAATAAAAATGTATATTAATACTAAAGTAACGGCAATATGTACCAACATATAACGTAATCAGGAAATTTATTGTCAAAGTACTTCCTGGTTTGCTACTCGAAAAATCTTTTACTTTCATTTATTCAATTAAAAAGTAAACAAGCACATGCTACCATCAGGCGGGAAGAGTTTTGTGTTCAGGGAATATAGAAACAAATAAACCGTAATCCCTGAATTCCAGTGTGTCCTAGCAGTGCTGACCATTTTCTAGTCACTTTTTTCCTCCTCATGGTAGACGCCTTAGTATCATGTAACCACTGCACATACAGAGACTGCTTTAAGCTCTCGGAGGACTCAATTCATCCCTTAGCAAACATTCATACACAAGTTCAAAGCACATTCAGAAAAATAAGTAGTGCTCTAGCTTAAAAATATGCAGTGTCCCAGTATTTGTACAGGCCAGAAAATCTCCATAAAATATTGACTGAAAGATTTTGTTTCCCAAAAGTAAGCCTCAGGTGGGGAGATGTGTACTGTAGTTCAACAGATGAGTAAACCTGTCAGGGTCAGATCTGCGGGGGGAGGGAGGAGATATAGTAAAGGCACATAAAGTGACTAAAGGGTGAAATCTCCCAGTTTAAATTAAAATTAGGTTAAATATTTTCAAAAGAGGAAATGCTGCTTTTCAGAAGAACTGGCTTCAGAGTTAAAATGGACGCCAGAAGAGTCTAGAAGATTATACACTAATTAATGTATGTGACACCCCAAATTGTCCACTCAAAACCTGAGAACACAGGAAAGAACATTATGCATTTAAGGGTCTAATTTCTGACCAGAGAAAGACATTACTCGAGCCGTGAACTAAAGATCCAAACACTTCTTTTATAAAAGCATCTATTTGCCCAAATGGGCCCACAGGAAAAGATCAGGAAAGGGTAGCCATGGTCAGTATCCATCCTATGAAATAGCTTGATAGTGTTTCTATGCCCATGGTTTAAATTCAGTTTTCAGGGCAGTTTTGTTTGTGCTAGTTAAATTCTTTATTACTTCTATACAACAAAAAACAGAAAAATAGAATTCTTCTTTAGAACTATTTCTTCATTGTTGCAATGAAATGCCATAAGCTTTTTATACATAGTAGATACAAAAAAGGACCTCTAGGATCACTCAAATGCCAGAGAATTTAAACTCATTTTCCCGTTCCCATACATCATGAGCAGTGAGGAAAGATTTTATTTTTTGTGAACTGATATTGCTTCGAAGATCTTGGAAATATGAAAGCAGCTGGAAAGCATAATGGAAATAAAACATGCAAGCCAACAGCCCTGACCACCAATACTAACACCAACCACATTCAATCCTGTTTAGTCAGCATGAAAAGCAGGCAGAACAGCTGATGGAAAGCTAGAAAGTTTCCCTTTATTTGGAACAACGGAGGACTATTCAAACGACTAAGGTGCTCAGGTCTGTGTGTGTGTGTGTGTGTGTGTGTGTGATTAAAAATAAGCACACCTAGGGCTTCCCTGGCGGCGCAGTGGTTGGCAGTCCGCCTGCCGATACAGGGGACACGGGTTCGGGTTCGTGCCCCGGTCCGGGAAGATGCCACATGCCGCGGAGCGGCTGGGCCCGTGAGCCATGGCCGCTGAGCCTGCGCGTCCGGAGCCTGTGCTCCGCAACGGGAGAGGCCACAACAGTGAGAGGCCCGCGTACCGCAAAAAAAAAAAAAAAAGCACATCTTAAAGTCAAAGAAAACTATGCCAAAAGGGTGTAGAAGAAAACCAAAAAGAAGTACGTGAAATACACACTAGCCAGGAAACAGAGGAAGCAGTCCCTACTTAAAAGAATTTTACTAGTTACATGGTGTAACCATTCTATTCCTGTAGCCACACAGGACTTGGTATATTCTCCATGTATACAGGAGAATCATTCAGGAATTGTCACTGCCACAAACTGATGAGAAAAACTTGTAGTTGATATCTTACAAATATTTTCAGCATCACTCTGCTTTTACCAGCTTTGATTTGCTAAGGGTTGCCCTGATCCCAGCATCTACCTGGAGAGATATTAGAAAATCTCACCCACTCAAGCCACGGCCAAAGCACCTTCTATATTTATTTACAGGAGTCATAAATGCTGATAATAGATAACTACAGTCAAGAAACTACAGCCCTATAAAAGTTCTTCTGCTTATTTAAATGTCACCTGCGACTGAGTTTTGTTGGTCACTCAGCTTTTGCTAAAGGATCATGGGGTGGAGACTTCACGGACTGGAACCAAAAGGCAAGTCTGAAAAGTTACAAGTGCAAACAAAAAATGGTTCTGTTAAAGTCAACTTTTTTTTTTTTTTTTTTTTGTGGTACGCGGGCGTCTCACTGCTGTGGCCTCTCCCGTTGCGGAGCACAGGCTCCGGACGCGCAGGCTCAGCGGCCATGGCTCACGGGCCCAGCCACTCCGTGGCATATGGGATCTTCCCGGACCGGGGCACGAACCCGTGTCCCCTGCATCGGCAGGCAGACTCTCAACCACTGCGCCACCAGGGAAGCCCAAAGTCAACTTTTTTTCACGTAAGTAGCATTTCAGGTCCACTGTGTTTCCTCAAAATCGATGTATAGCCAAGTCCTTATTAGCATTGCCTAGAGAAGAATACAGTTTTAGTGCTGACCAATTTTCTAATCTCTTCAACCTTTTACACAATTCTGTACTCACCTCAGTCCAGAGTAAACACACTCTGACTTCAACTATTTTGCTCTCCAAGCAATTAGAAGCAGAGAACATAATTTTTTCGCAAAATCTGTTTTTGCTTTATGAGAACAAAAATCACATTAATCTCAATATGAAAACAGGAGGAAAACAGGGAGGTCTTAACTTCTCACCTAAAGGTCTGCGATGCCCTTGTGGAAGTATCCTATGATGTTAAGAAATAGTCAATGAAATTACTTGTTTTTCTTCTTTCTATTTTCCCCTTCTAGCTGCTCTCATGTTTACTTAAAATAAGACTCTGGATACTCATGGTCGCTTTCATATTTTTGTTCTCTAAAATTTGAAGATTTTAATTTGGAATTTTCTTATAAACGAACTATATAACTGTGTTCTTATTAAAACTGCACTGTGTACTTTAGGTTGTAACTAAGTCAATGTACTGTGCAGCCCTGATATGCAAATGAGGTTTCAACATATTCTTTTCTGTCCTGGTCCCCGTTCCTTTCAGGCTGCTCAGCCAGACTCCCTCCAGGTCTTAGATCCTAGGCTTTTCTTCTTCCTCCTTTTTACTCCTAAGGGACAACTCTATCTATAACTGTCAAGTGAATTATCTGAGTGTTTCAAAGTAAGTAGGGTAAGTATGAATAGCACAAAACCATTCAGCACGAACTAGCGTTTCATTCCATTCTCTGCTGCTTTTACAATGCCTTCCTGCGTGGGGCGGAGGGCAGGGAGGTGGTGACAGCAGTGACCCCAGGGGATTAGCTTACTTTCTCCTTTATTCATCTTTGATTAGCCCGCCTGATGTTTCCCTGACTGAGCTTCTCCATTGTGTATCTCCTTGTACCTTTAAGAACTTATCTGCGTTTTACAAGCCCACTTTGTGTTCAGAGACTAAAGCAAAAGGAGTTTGTTTTGTGATGCGATTAGCAACTTTCTCATTGTAATAAGAATGGGGGCAGAATTTAATAAGGGTACAAATTTGCATCTCCTTTCACCTCCCCTCCGTGACCCATCCACTTAAAGAAGGAAAAATCTGAAGAGAAATATGTCTGGAACACCATCTTTTTTTTCTCCCCAGTGAACATCTAATAGTTATTTCTAAAGCCAAAAGATTTGAATCAAGCCTTTCTGTGACCATTACATTAATTGAAAGTAATGACAATATTAAGGCCAAGCTACCCTAATTCCTTAAAACAAGGAACAGCATTAGTGGGATCCGGCAGAAGAGAGGAAGGATGTCCTAAAAGGAGGTCAAACCACTTTCCTTCCGTTTCTGATTCATTACCTGGTGGGAGGAAGGAAGTAACTACTGACAGGAATAAATTAAAAACATTTTACATGTGGTATTTGTTGTTTTGTTTTGGAGTGGAGATTTTTTCTTTCATTCTTTCTTTCTTTTTTTTTTTTTTAAGGATATTTCTTTGGAAATACCCTGACCAGTGTGAAAATATATATGTTAATTATATGTTATAACAAAAAATTGAGAACAACACAGTGGTGTACTTGTAAATGGCGGGGTGGAGGTGAAGGTGGGGAAAAGGAAGGTGATCCTCATAAGTATTTGCCAATTTCCATGGTATAGTACCCCTACCATGGCTGGTTTCAAGCTACCAACATGATGTCAGCTGGAAACAGAGATAGGAAGAGATGTGACAATAAGCTCTTACGAGCTGCTATAAACAACCTGCAACATACCACCGGGACTACAGTTAACGCCCACTGGACAAGCTTTGTTTATAAAGTGAGGTACATGTGTACAGTATTATAGTATTACTGGCAACACTGTGCAACCATTAAAAGAATGTGATAGAAATTGCTAATTATAATTGTTGAGGAGGAAGAAAACTTTACCATTCTAGGTTCTTCTGGCTGGTCTAAGAATTAAATTAACAAGAGACAGATTAACAGGAGAAAATAAATTTTCATCCATATGGGAAGCTCACATACACTAGAGGTTTTGAAACAGAAAGGTAAAATGAGACGTATATGCCATCCTGAGCTAGGGAACGGGATGGGGGCCTGGGGCTTCTAAGGGCGGCAGGGTCATTCACAGGATGATAAGAAGAGCAGATGTGGAGTTGTTAGATGTTTTCCCTGCCATATACATGGGGCCTCTTAGATAAAATATATCTCCCAAATAACTTTCTTCTGGGAAAAATCCCCAATTTAATTTCTTCTAGGCAGTTGAGGGAAGGGCAGTAGTTTCTCTTGAACATGCAGCCTCCCATTGCCTTTAGCTCAAAATAATCCTCATGCAAAAGCGGCACATTTGGAGAATTCTCTTCTGAACGCCTCCACTATTAATATATATATAGTATATTATTGGGATATCTAATATAGTTTCCCCTGCTATCTGAAAGTAGAGCATTCCTATGAAACTTTTCATAAGCCAGAATGGAGTAAAGTGAAGAAGCAATTACCTTAGGACACATCTTGCTAATGGGTGCACAAAATAAATCAAGTTAAAGCACAGATGCTCACAGACACAGTTCAAAGCTATGGCAGCTGGATGCTGAGATGCTGAGTGCATTTCCGGGGGAAGAGCTTGGTGGTGTCACTCCCACTGCTCAGGGTGCTTGCCGCCCTGGAAAGTCTCACTGCTGAACAAATGCTGACCGCTATTGTCACTTTTCTTCTTTTTTCGTAAAAGCAAAAATCCTCTTCAGATTTCTTTTGGTTAGCAAAACAGCTGCTAATGTAGGTCTCTCGTAAAAGCTAAGTGACATAAAGCAAACTTTCAAAAAGTGGGGAATACCTGTAATAGGAAAAGAATTTCAAGGTGTATATGATTAAATAGGAAAAAATAAAATTCTCTGTAATTCTCATATCTATCACATTGATATTGATGAGGAAGATTCATGAATTTCTCTACGGCAGAAAAATCAAAGTCAGAATTAAAACACACACAACAGGCCTCCACATGCCCTGCTTCGTGGTAGGCCTTTCCCAGTGCACCGTGTGCACCTGCATGTATATTAACCAGACCTCCTCAAGGCGGGAGGGTGTAAGCAACCTTGAGAAAAATGGTCCCTGTCTTCTCCTTAGGGAACTGTTGACCGAACCCACCCGCCTTGGCCAGGCATGACCTGTCTCGTGATAAGAGGTCCCGATAGGGAACACGGTGCTGCCTCTGAAAACTGAGAGAATTTGGGAGGGCCTGAAAGGAGGGAGGACACGCCAGCCGGTAGTATGCCTTGTAAAACTCACCCAGAAGAATCCAGGAGGGGCCAAAAGGAGGAGGGAGGAGATGATATGTCCTGCCAACCGCCCAGAAGCCCTCACGCTGGAATCCATCTTGGCTGAGAGATGGCGCGCGCCACCAGAAAGGACCATGAGTCAGACCAAATACAGGCCAAGGAAGATGATGGGCCAGAGACAACCTGGAAACTAACCCCATTACCATAAAACTTGAGACTGCAAGCCACATGACAGAGCAGCTCTCCTGGGGTCCCTTACCCTGCTGCTCTCTGCCTGGGCGCCCCTTCCCAATAAAGTCTTTTGCTTTGTCAGCAAGTGTGTCTCCTAGGACAATTCATTTCTGAGTGTTAGACAAGAGCCCACTCTCAGGCCCTGGAAGGGGTCTCTCTTCATGCAACATTCCGACACCAGCATTGTCATTTTAAGATTATTGTTTCTTTCTCATCCTATACAGGGGTTGCATTGACCTAAAATCTCGCTCTATACGTGCATACCGGAACAAAACATCTCTGATGAAGTTTACGTATAATGTTAACCTGTCAATCTGATACATAATTAATTCTTTGTCTCAAAAATGTATAAAATTGCATTTCGAACTCTTGACCAATGGAACAGTCCTCAGAGCTTCTGAGAGTCTGCCTCCCAGGTTATAATCCTTAGCTCGGCTCAAATAAAATTCTCTTTTTTTGTTCTTCTTAACTTGATTGTTAATTGAATTTTCATCAACAATACATAACGCATATTACATAAGCATAAAAAGTGGCTAACTTTAAATGAAAACTTAATGTAAGCCATGTGTACAGAGCATCTTATGTGTTATTGCATTGACTATTCCCAACACCTTGATAAGGTAGGTATATTGCTATCAAATGAGGAAACAGAGAATCAGCTAGTGAATGGTAGAGTCAGAACTTAAGACCACCAGACTTCAAAGCCCAAGCTCTTAATGAGTCCTCTTCCTATATGTGCTACTAGATATAAATACATAGGAGAACACATCTGTAATGTTGTATTTACCAGTTGTTTACACTGTTCTGTGGAGGAGAGAGATTACAGACAAGTTCACATTCTAAATCAACATTTCTGTAATACTTGAATATTTACCACATGTGTTATTTACTTAATCAGAAAAAGTGAACTTTTAAAAATCAGCTGCATCTTTGCCTCTTGCTGTTACCCCAAAACTGGGTTCACGTCTTGGTGGGTGTTGAGCCAGTAGACACAAGCAAGGCAAAGACTCAGAGAAGGAAGGATTTGTTATTACTTGCAGCAAGTAAGGAGAACCCCGGGGATCTTTCCCAAAGCAGTGTCTCCCTGGGCTGCAAAACTGGGGAAGTTTTAAGCTAAGGGTACATGCATATTCATGCAGGGGCTTCAGCAGAGGAGGATTCTGCATAGAATTGGGGCAAAGGTCAACAGAGTCCAAGCTTTAGTTGATTGAAGTCAGGAGGGTCAAAATCACCATTCCATTCCCACTTGGGTGGGAGCCTTAGTTCCTGCAGAACTCAAAGGTGTATTACTACATATATCCCTTAAGGGGAAACTAGGACTCGCTTTACCACTGCACTATTATTTGACGGCCTTTTCTCCATTCCTGCATTCCTTTGTTCCCTTAAGATCATTAATCACTGACACCTGTTCAAGGGCAAGCATTGCAGCCAGCCTTAGATCACAAAATGCTTTAGGCCAAAATGGCTTCTCTTATGTCAAGAAAGCCATTCCTGGTTCTCTTTCTCCTGGCACCCCCTAACTTATCTGCTTACAATGCCAGACAGGAAAAGCAGAGATATTTACTTTGCTGGGGAGGATGAAATTTTCCTCTACCTTTCTAGGTTCTTCTGACTGGTCTAAGAAATTAAACTGATATGAGACAAATTGGAGAAAAATCAAACAAAAGTTTAATAACATGTATACATGGTAAATACCCAGGAAAATTGAGTAACTCACCAGAATGGCCAAAGCCCTCACTTTCAATAGCATCTTCAGCTAAAGACAAAAGAGGATGTCGGGTAAAGAAAGTCAGTTATGGGAAGTTACCAGAAAAGTCACAGTAAACAAGGGTGATTGTGGTGCAGATTTAAGTCATTGCCTTCTCTTTTCATAAGAGTTTCTACAGATGTGATCCTTCTCCTCTTGCTGGTATAGAGAGGGAGGCACCCTTACAAATGGAGATTTCCTTTACAAACGTAAATGTTTCTTACAAAAGGGCAACTCCCCCTTTGTTCTCAGAGCACTTCCCATGTCTGCCGTCTCTCAGAAAATAACCAGCTTAAAATAATTAATATGCCAAAGAGACATGTTTTAGGGTGGCAAATTCAGTTCCCCTACAACTTAGTGAAATTAGCAGGATAAAAATCGGTACTTGGCTCTATTAGATCAACTACTAATAAATATATCTGTAGCATACACAGACACACATATATGACAGCAACAAATATTTAATATTATGAAAGGCAATACAACAGGCCCGACATGAAGTCACTTATACTAAGCCCCACATCACCAAACTGAAACTTAATTATAGTTTTAGCTCTTACAGAAATGGAATCTTAAACCAGTTGATCAGGAGTCCCATGATCAGACTAGTAGGTAGCCTGTTTGATAGACACTTGTCATTCCCTATAAAGAAAGTAACTTTGCAATAACCAATCTGCTTTTTGCCTAGTGGAACGTCCTTGTTTCTGCCTCCTTCTGCCTATAAATTCTCTTACCTTATACAGCTCTTTGGAACACCTTTCTCTCAGCTAGCTTGAGAGATGCCCAATTCATGAATTGCAGAATAAAACCAATAACATCTTTAAAATTTACTTAGTTGAATTCTGTTTTTTAATGATATGATCCTGAATGAGTTCCTAGCTACTGTAAAAGCCTTGTTTTCTGGTTTTGACATTGAAACCGAGCAGGACCCTATGGGGCTCCTGCGTGTGGAAGCCTTTCTGTGTCCCCCATTTCTTGTTTGTAGGGAATAGCCTTCAACCTCCATGACATTCCCTGAGTTCCAAAGGGCAGATTCAAACAGTTGATAATCAGGGAAGGGAGGGAATGCAGAAACAAGGGAGAAGCAGTCAATAAACACTAGTGCAGACTTGGGGCAGGGTCCTGGTTCCACCTCAAGGGATACACATAACAATATCTTTGAGGTCTTCTGCACAACTAAGACCCCCCAACAAATGGAAGATGAACTACTTGATGAAGCATTCTTCATTCCAGAGAAAAGGCCATAGTTTGATAACCTCTAGAACCACACAAGCTTATCAGGAGATCATCTGAGGCTGGATTAAAGGAATGCAGGCCCTGCACACACCCTGATCCTTATCAACAACACTTCCCTTGAACCATTGCTATGAAACTCCTCACCAAATCCCCCCAGGTTGGGACACACAGTTTTTGAGGGGTTGAACCTGCTGTGTCCCCCTTTACCTGGCAAAGCAATAAAGCTATTCTTTTCTACTTCACCCAAAACTATCTTCAAGTTTTGATTCAGCACTAGTGCACAGAGGTTGAGTTTTCAGCATCAAAATTACATTAAAAAGGTACAGGAGTAAACTAGGGCCCCTCAGAATGGCAAAGGACAACATAAGGAGATCATGTTATATAAAGGTTTCTTGAGGAAAACAGAGAAAGGCTCAGGGAGAGGCAGAGTTTTTCTCCAAATATTGAAAGATATTTTTAATAAAAAAAAGTTTTTTAAAGGAACTAGATTTATTCTAGAACTAGAACCACAAAGTTCAAAACTAGAAACACTGGCTAGATATTTCAGAAAGGTATAACTCATTATCATCTTAGAAAAATTTTATTAAAATTTTGTAATTAAAAATACATTTAAAAAATGTAAATCTGTTCAGTGGGATTCTTCATGATGAAATAAATAAATCAGTTTCTCATTAGAAGAGTTGAGGATAACCATCTTGAGTTGGAGCAGGACCCTGTTGGGTCCTCCCAAGGTACAAATCCTTTTTATGGCCCCTGTTTCTTGTTTGTAAGGAATAGGTTTCATTCAGCCTCCTTGACCTTCCCTGAGTTCCAAAGGGCTGATTCAAGCAGTTGCTCCTCAGGGAAGGGAGGGGATGCAGAGACAAGGGAGAAGCAGTCAAGAAACAATACTGCAGCCTTGGGACAGGGTCCTGGCTCCTCCTGAAGGAATATACATAACAATGTATTTGAGTTCTTCTGTAGGAACTAAGACTCCCAAGTAGATGGAGGATGGTAACATCAGGCTGAGCACAAGATTTCTGGAACAGCACCCTGTTACCTCACCACCAACCAATCAGGGGAAAGTCTGCACACAGTAAAAAATAATGAAGACTCTCATCCTCCCCTCCCCCACCCCCATGATTCTTCCTTTAAAATCTTTCATGGTTGAGCAGAATCTTCAGAGTTAGTTTTCGGAGATGAGTCCACCTTCTCCTCCTCTCCTCCTGAATCAACCAGGCTTTCCTTTCCAACCAACACTCGTCTCTTGAGTATTGGTTTTTGAGCAGTAAGTAGCCAGACCCAAGTTCGGTAACAATCTCTCTAGGATATTGCAAAATAAATTCTTCCACTGGATGAAAAGAAGATTAATACTTCTAAAGTACCTACCAGCCCTATAATTCTATGAAAAGTTATGGCTTGGATCTCATTAGGTCCATCAGAAAGTTTCAATGATATGAGAACCAGTCCACTGTGACCCAGCATTTACCACCACAGCCATTCGTTTTCCCACCCAACCATGAAGTCAGTATATTGACTAGGAGAATCCTAAGGTTGGCTGGGTCCTGATAATATCTCATCTAGGGAACTCCTCACCACTCCCCACAAAAAGCATTTTTAGGGGATCAGACCAACTCCTCACCTCATATAAACTGAGCACTAAAGATTCACTGAACATCTTATCTAAACCCCAGACTGAATCCAAAATCCATCTCTCCCAAGAAATTGAAACTCACATTATATCCTGAATTAAAGGAATTATTTCAAAATCAAAGCACACTGGGAGACAGAGAACCCAGTCCCACCAATTCTTACCTCCCTTACACTAAAATGTGATTTAAAAAAAATGTAGGCTGTCCCACTTTTAAAATGTTACTTAGGTATTGAAAATGACAGTGATGAGAGTGAAACGGTAATTTATTGGTGACTGATTTTTTTAAAGTTACTATTATCATTCAAACTACACTAATCAATGGCCCAGGCTAGTTTGACATTCTTCATTTCAAGAGGTTCTGAAAGTAGATGGAAATGACTATCTGTGTAAACCCTGGGCAAATGTTCCCTTGCTAGGCTCTACTTCTTAGAGGGTCAGACATAAGGCAGTGTTAAGGTTCTTTTCCACAATTTCAGACTTGAAGGCCGTTTGAGAATTTAAGTTAGAGGAATGAACAGGCTCTGTGACAACTATTTATTTCCTCAGAAATGTAAGTGCTGTCTTCCTTTTAGTATTTTTAAATATAAAACACACTCACCTTAGATCTTGGCACCGAGACCCAGCTTCCTCTTCCTGAGTAAAATTAGTTTTTCCTTCCCCAAAGAAAAGTTCCTTAGATGGCTTCAACAGGTAACTGGTTATATTTCAAAGGCTCTTTGGAGAATGTCTTTTGGTGACCAGTCTTTTGGTCTTTGTTTTTATTTTACTTTTGTGGTATTGAAGTCTAGGGACTTTCTTTGAAGGTACTGTTGATATTTTCTCAAATCTTCTTTAGCCATTTTTTAAACTTGACTGTATTCTTAAGACCCCACAAGTAAAACAAATTATGACTAATTAGATTAATTTGAAAGTGAAATATGGAACTGAAAATCTGTTTCCTAAACTAGCTCATTCTCAGTTTTGTTTCTGATGTTCCATTCCCATTAGTCAAGTGTACATCCTCAGCAAAGAGCCAGGAAGATTTCATGACCTGAAAAGTTGGCAGTTGGAGAATCTGAGGCTGCTTATAGATGAAGTTTATTCTGCTCTATTAGAGGCATATGGGATTTGGGGAAACTTCTAACTCAGGCCCATCAACCATTGACCATAGAGTCTTCCTGGTACATGGCAGAAGATTTGGAGAAGCACTGCATTTTCTCAAATTTTCTTTGTATCCCCCCATGACCTCCTGTTACCAGTAATAACACTTCTTTTGCAGCTAGCACCCTATAGATTAAATGCTTATACTTTTTTTTTTAACATCTTTATTGGGGTATAATTGCTTTACAATGGTGTGTTAGTTTCTGCTTTATAACAAAGTGAATCAGTTATACATATACATATGTTCCCATATCTCTTCCCTCTTAAATGCTTATACTTTTGAAAGAACATTGCTTTGTAGCTTTAAAAATATGTACTATTCAAAATTCCACTTCTGGGAATTTATCCTGAAGAAATACAGCACATGTGCACAAAAATGCTTTATAAGGATGATCATTAAAATACTGTATGTGAGTTAAAATTGGAATATAAAATGCACTAATACAGAGAGTTATTTGAATAAATTATAAAACGTAAAAATGGGGATTTCCCTGGCGGTCCAGTGGTTGGGACTCTGCGCTTCCAATTCAGGGGGTGTGGGTTCCATCCCTGGTTGGGGAACTAAGATCCCACATGCCACGCGGTGTGGCCAAAAAACAAACAAACGTAACAATGACAGACTGCTATAGAGCTTAAAAAATTATCTAGACCTATAATTTATTGAACACAAAAGGCACATCATAATTCATTAAAAATAAAAGATGGTTTAAAAGTATAATCTTATTTCTTAAAATACATATTAATTTGCAGAACATAAAATCTGGGATTGAATTCACTAAAATGTCAGTAGTGATTACCTCTAAGTGGTAGAATTTCTGTTGATTTTTTTTCCTGTGTTTTCCATTTTTAATAAATATGTATATTTTTCAATCCAAGCTATTGCTTTGTTTTCAGAACAATATATGTTTGTGTGTATTTTACTGCACAAAGTAACTAAGGTGAAGGTCATTGTTGACTTTGAAGAGAGCAGTTGGTGGGATGATGAGTCTGAAAGGCTGTTTAGAATATGCTCATATACCTGTTACTGCTATTGGCTTTGAAATAATCTGCCTGAAGCTGGATGATAGGTATACAGGTGTTCATTTCACAATTCTCTGTTTATTTTAAAATTTTCCATAATAAAGAGTCAAACAAATTTTAAAAAGAGAAAAAAAGAGAGAAATTGGAGACAAATCATCAATAAAGTATAGGCAACTCTTTGTGGTTTTTTTTTTGGTTTTCTTTTTGTTTTGGGGGTTTTTTTGGTCATGCCACACCGCTTATGGGATCTTAGTTCCCTGACCAGGGATTGAGCCCGGGGCCCATGGCAGTGAAAGTATGGACCACCAGGGAATTCCCTAGGCAACTCTTTCAAAAAAAATGTGTTTTAAAGAAAAGGAGAGAAATAGGATGGTAGCTGGAGGGTATCTGAGATCCAGAGAGAATTTTTGAGATGGGAGAAAGTAAAGCATTTGCAAATGATCCAGGAAAGAGGGAAAAAAATCAATGTTACAGAAGAGATTGGGGGCCAGTTTCTGGAGGGATGAGTTTCAGTGGGTGAGGGAGGGAGAGGATTTACTATGCAGGTAGAATGGCAGGAAATAAGAGGGGGAAAGGTCCAGGCCAAGATGACAAAGACCTTAATGCCTCTAGAAAGAGACTGGATTTTACTCAGCAGATTACGGGGAATCTTCAAAGGATTTTAAACAGGAGTGGCATGTTAAATTCGTGCTTTAGATAACAGCCATGTATCCAAGATGGGATTTAGTTTACAATGTGAATTGACCCCTTGTGGTTCAATATTTGGTATTTCTTATAGTGCACCAAAACCTGCAATGTTCAAGTGAATTATTTTGGAAGAAATTTATTTTTGGAAAGCCTTTAATGTCAAAAAATAAAGTTTGTCTCACAAAAGAGTATCAACATTTATTATGTCATTACCCAGTGGTGAATATTAGAAAGTGTCATCTTTTTCTTTGTAATTTAATGTACGAAAAATGGTATTTTATCACTGTTTTAAGTTGGATTTATTTAACTTCTAATGAAGGTAAACATTTCTGTATTTGTTTTGTGTATTTCCTTTTCACTGAGTTGTCAGTAAACTTTATGGAGTCAAAGGTGAAGTTGTACAATGTGTTTTAATAGCTCAAGAAATCTCTTTAAGTAAAACAAGAAACTTTCTTGACTATTTCTATTATCAGCACAGAACTTCCTTCTCAATGAACATTAAGCCTTTAAATCCATGTAAAATGTTTAATTTTAACCATCTAGACATAGAGCATAAGGAGTCTGAAACCCAGTAACTATTAAAAAAACACATCCTCCCTTGCAGACAATGTAGTCAGATCCCCGGGAGACTGGTCCCACTGTACCATTACAAATTATCTCAGTGCAGACCTGCTGCTGGCTGTAGAAAGCTTTTATTTCTGCCAAATGTAAACACTGCTGGTAAGCTTTAATTTTTTTGAGGAGAAGACTATACAGACATCAACACAGTATTAAGCAAGAAGAGAAAGTAAGGAAAAATCTGGACCTAATTTGGGTTATGTGCAATTTAGGGATAAAGATTTCCGTGTCCTCAAAGTTACTGAAATCATTGGCTCCTATTAAATAGCTACCTAAATGTCCCACAAGTGTTGGGAGCAATAGGAAAGTACCATAGGATATTTGCTGCCGTAATGCAGGGGTGAGTAAACTCTATCCATAAAGGGCCAGAGAGTAAATACTTTAAGCTTTGCAGGCCACATGGTCTCTGTTGCAATCACTCAGTTCTGATGTTGTATTGAGCAAACAGCCATAGACATCACTTGAATGAGCATGGCTGTGTTCTGATAAAACTGTATGAATGAACAACTAAAATTTGGATTTCATATTATTTTCACGTCACGAAATACTATTCTTGTAAATTTTTCCATTTATTTAAAAATGTGAAAATCATTCTTTGCTCATAGATTGTACAAAACTAGGCATCAAGCCAGATTTGGCCCATGGTCTGCAGGGTGCCTACCTTTGCTATAACAGGTTAATCATTTCTTTTTGAAATGAATCAGCATTTCTGAAGGACTCTAATGATAAACAGTCTTCTATTCCCCAAATAAAGGTATTATCATAAATACTCTATAAATGGCAAACTGTAAAGAGCAGATGACCACATGTACCTGAAAGTTGAAGGCAGTATTAAATTCAGCCATACAAACAATTCACAAGAATTCATTTATTAAAAAAACAAACAAACAAAAAAAACCCCAGAAAACTTGTCTACACATTCAAATGCTTCTCTTTAATTATATTGATGTATCTACTTGGCAGCAAGGTTGATGGTAACGGACAAAGCTCTGGGTTGGAGTTCACAGCTATGACCTGAGCTAACTGTGTAATTTGGGGCAAATCCCTTAAATTTTCTTGACTCTAGTTGCTTCACCTGTAACGCCATTAGATTAGATTATACCTAAACTCCTTGCCAGCTATGAGATTTATTAAGTCTATTGAGTCACAGCATAAAACATTTAACCTAGACCATACTCTTGGAATTTATAAGCCCTGAATAGATAGAACATTTTTAAACCATGTTTGTCTTTGTTCACCATTTGCTAACTCCAGGACCTAGACAAGTACCTAAAACATAGTAAGGACTTAATAAATGTGTTGAATACATTTGAAAAATATAAATTATCTCTTTATAAAATAATATATAAAAGGCAGTTAAAATAAGTTAATCTATTCATCTAGCAAATATTTTTTCAATAACAACAGTGTGTCAGGCACTGAAATAAGACCACATACCAGTCTAGGAAGTTTCACATCCCGGTGGACCTAAAGACAGAATGGGGTTCATGGTAAATCAATAAAACTTATTTACCTATGCCAATTTTGCCTTCGATTTCCTTTTATAACTTCAATAAACACTTAGTAGAAAGAGTGAAATCAGAAATACAGCACTGATTCTGTCTCTGATCCCTGTCTTTAGAAATGAATCAATATTATTTGCTATCATTTGTTCTCTCCCTGACACAGTCTCTTTTTCACAAAGACACAAACACACAAAAACACACATTCATGGTTTTTCCAATTCATGACCTCTTTTCGTCACCTCTGAAAAATATTAATATGCTTATCAGTAAGTGAAGATTATTACGTAAATGAGGATGCCAGGTATTGTAAAAAGGTATAATGGACAAAAACAGAAGGGGTTAGCTCTAGATTAGGAAGACTATCGTTATCATGTAAACATAACAATAGATATTAAGAGACTAAGCTGGCCAGAGGGTAGCAATGATGCTGGGGGGGTCAGGGAAGCCGAGTGTACAAGGACTGCCAATGGTAAGGTGATTTCCTCTCTCTGTCCACTCACCATTGGCAGTATTGTTTGTTGGTTTGTTGTAAGGTGTTAAGTTTTGAGGTAATTTGCTATAAGTAGCTAATATACCTGCTGAATCAGAAACTCAAGGTGGGGCCCAGCAATCGGTATAAAACACAGGTGATTCTGATGCAGGTTAATGCTTGACCACCTCTGGGCTGGGGAAATGTAGTGAGGTCCTGCCACAAGGTTGTGTTCTGGTTCCAATGACATGTAGTTTCCTGGGAGAGAGTGGGCAAGAGTGGTGACTTTAACCAGAGTTATTAGGACAAGTGTCATAGACCAAGTTACCTAAGGTACACAGGAAGTCCTAGTAAAGCAAGTGACATTTGAGCTAAAAATTAAACTTCAAGAAGGGGCTGGAGGAGAGAAGCGTGAGGTCCTCAAACACTTGGGCAAACTTGCACTTAGCACAAAGTCACATGTGAAGTCACAGCGACAGTGAACGGTACTGTGAGCTTACCATGCTCTCTATACCAGCCACTCACCAGTTTTAGGGTATCACCTCTTCAGAGAAGAGCAAAGGTCCTATTTTTCCTACACTCCCAAAAGCTTGTCCTGCTGTCAGCCAGAGACTAGGCATGAGAAGGTTGTACCATCCAAGGGAAGTTCTACCACAAGAAAAATGTAGGGACTGTTTGTAACACAACTCTGTCTCAGTTCTTAAATGTCCTTTATTCTGCTATCATGATCTTCTTAACTTTGTGGCATTATAATATCATTTATTTTATTAAATGAGTGTGATAGTGCTGGGGTTATGGGTTTGTTTGTCCTTACTAGCCTAGGTTAGCTCTTTGCTTCAGCAAATATTCAGTGAGTGTTCTAGTCAACTCAGGCTGCTGTAACAAAAATGCCATAGACAGAGTGACTTAAACAACAAACAAATATTTATTTCTCACAGTTCTGGAGACTCTAAGTCTAAGATCACGATGTCATCATAGTTGGGTTCTGGTGAGGACCTTCTCTGGTTTGCAGACAGCTGCCTTCTTGCTATGTCCTCACATGTCAGAGAGAGCAAGAGATCATCTGTCTTGTGTCTCTCCTTATAAGGACACTAATCCTATTTATGGGGATGCCACCCTCATGAACTAGTTACCTCCTAAAGGCCCCAACTCCTAATACCATCACATTGGGGATTAAGGATTCAACATATGAATTGAGGGGGACACAGATATTCAGTCCATAACAGTGAGATTCTGCTTTTTTGTCAGGTGCAGTGGTAAGCACTGCAGATACAACAGTGAACAAAAGTTTAAAAAAAAATCTCCCTCTCCTCACAGAGCTACATTCTAGTGGGCAAGACAGATAATAAATAAGTAAACTAACAACAAACCAATATTCAAGATGATTATTGATTGAGATGTGAATTATGAAGTATACAACATAGGTGACATGACTGTGTTGGTTGGTGGCACCAGGAAAAGCTTGTCTGAAGGAATGAAATTGAAACTAAAAAACTCATTCTGGATGAAACACAATACCTGGTACAGGAACACTAATAGTCAGTGGCTGTCCTGCTTCTTGGTCCCCTACTGTCATGAGGCTCAATAGTCAGTTATGTTGAAGCCATGTCTCAAAAGCACTAAGCTATAGAGATGTGATTACATTTTGGCTTTAGGAAGATATATTTGTCAGCAGCAAAGAGATTGCACTGGAGTAAGTTTAGCATGGAAACAAATTAGGAAACTATTATTAGGAACCAAGAAATAGGTAATGAAGGCTTGAAAAAAGTCAGAGATTGTGGTGATTAGATACTTTGAGGCAGAATCAAGGCAAAGGCTTAATTAGAAAGGCAAAGCCAATAGGACTTTCCAGCTTGGATACAGGAATTGAGTATGTGAGTGTCAGGGTAATTCTGAGGTCTCTGACTCTTGTAGGGCAAGACTGTGATACCAATAACCAAAATAAAGCATTTAAGGACAATGCTGTTACGACTTGTTGACCACCTGCTGCACGTCAGGTTAAGTGCTTCATAAACATGAGCAGCTGTACAAACTTGGGGATACACAAATGCTGGGTTTACTCACGGAACTATGAAGGAAAATGTACCTTACTGCCTGGTGTAGACTGAATGCTTGTGTCCCCAGAATTCATGTGTTCAAACCCAATTCACAGTGTGAAGGTATTTGAGGTGGGGCCTGTGGGAGGTGATTAGGTCATGAGGGTGGAGCCCTCACAAGTGGGATTAGTTCCCTTATGAAAAAGAACACTGAAAGCTCCCTCACCCCTTCCACCGCATGAGGACACTACGAGAAGACGGCTGTCTATGAAACAGGAAGTGAGTTCTCTCCAGACTTGGAATCTGCCAGAGCAGTGATCTTGGACTTCTCAGCCTTCATAACTGTGAGAAATAAATGGTTGTTGTTTAAGCCACCCAGTCTGTGGAATTTCTGTTGCAGCAGCTCAATCCACTATGACACTGCCTTTATGACCATGAGCAATTTTATTATGAAAAATAATATAAAATTCAAATACAAATTTCTAGGGCCCTCCCATGATCTTAGAAGAGACTCGTGCAAGTGAAGAAATGTGAAGCTTCAGCTTCATTAGCTTCCTGGTCAATCCTCCTTTGCACAGCACAGAAGTTAAGGAGTTTTAGCTGCCTGCAAGATAATGCTGTGTGGAGAGCTGAAATGATGAGTCTGTATATTGAGAGAGATGGTCTTGGGAGTCATTGGTCATGGTTGAAACCTGGATAGAAGGTGAAATGTCCAAGTGAGAACATATAGAGTAAGGAGAAAACGGGGCCATGGGTGGAGCTCTGTCGTAATCCAAGGGTTTAGGAAAGAATTGATAAAGACACAGTATATTAGTTTTCTATTGCTGGCTGTAACAAATTACCACAAACTTCCTGGCTTAAAATAACACACATTTATTCCTTAGAGTTCTGCAGGTCAGAAGTCCAAAATCGGTTTTACTGGGTTACTGGGCTAGAGTTGAGATGAGGGCCAGTTTTTTTCGGAGGCTCTGAAGGGAGGCCGTTCCCCTGCCTCCTCAGCTTCCTGTACTCCTGAGCTTTCAGCCCCTTCCTCCATCACTCCAATTTCTGCTTGCACCATCACATTGCCTTCCCCCACTCTAACTCTGACTGCTGCCGAATCCTTCTGAAGAGGACCATTGGGACAACATCTGGCCTGTGGGTTAATCCAGTATAATATCCTATCTCAAGACCGAGCTAATCGCATCTACAAACTCTTTTTTTTCATAAAAGGTAACATTCACAGGTTCTGGTGATGAGGACACGAATGTATCTGGGGGCCATTACTCAGTCCACCATACATGGTCACAAAGGAAACTAAAATGGAGGGGGTAATAAAAAAGAATTTAAAAAAATGGTAAATGCAAGGAAAGAGGAAACTCAAGGATGTCTTAGTCAACTGTGTCTATTGACTGAGTTAAATAGAGACGTACATGGGAAAATACTGAGACAAAGGCACTAGATTTCTTAGTAAAGAGCTTTGCCAGGTTGGTTTCAAGCAGAAACTATATCTCAGCAGATTGAAGAGCAAACAAAGAGGAATACATAAGGTCAATAAGATAATTATTTCAAGAAGGGAAAGTGAAAGATTTGTTTAGGGAAGCAAGGGAACTCAGAGAAGATTTTTGCTTTATTTTAATTAAGAGTGAAAGAGACTTGAGCATGTTTATACCCTTAAGAAAGAAGCCAGTGGAGAAGAGAGCCATAGAGAGAGGACGCAGAGAAATCCATGGGTGCGTAGCTGCAGTACACCTAGCTGGTCATTGCTTTTTCAGTTAGTATTTCTGCTTCATTAATGAGAAAACAGCCTTGAATGGCTGAGTTGAGGAAAGAATGCGACATCAAGTATGATCATTCATACTGCAGTAAATAACTTGTGGACCGCACAGTCTTTAGTCTCCAAGATTATACTTTGGGATGCTTTCCTAAAAAAATTAATCATGAATTAATATTTGCACTCCCATGATCATTGCAGCGCTATTCATAGTAGCCAATATGAGGCAACAACCTAAATCTTCATGATGGTGAATAAATAAATAAAACGTGGCCTACACATAAAATGAAATATTTTCAGCCTTAAAAAAGAAGGAAATTCTGCCATTTGTGACAACATGGATGAACCCTGAGGACACCATGCTAAATGACATAAGTCGGTCACAGTAGGACAAATAACTGCATGATTCCACTTATCTGAGGTATCTAAAATAGTCACAAAGTCTGCTCATGGGAGCAAAGACTAGAATTGTGGTTGCCAAGTGCTGGGAGGAGGGGAAAATAGGGATTTGCTACTTAGCAGGTACAACGTTTTACTTATACAAGGTGAATAAACTCTAGAGATGCTATACAACATTACGCCCATACCCAGCAATGCTGTACTGTACACTTAAACATCAGTTAAGAGGGTAGATTGCATGTGAAGTGTACTTAACACAATAAAAATGTTTAATTCATCATGCCAAATATTCACTGCATTTTACTGCACATACTGCATTAAAATTTTATTACATAACTAAAAATACGTTTTTGTGGGAAAAGTTCTAAAGTACATATAAAAACAAGGAGGAAAATCTACTGTTACCATTTAAAGATCAAATGTTGTTAAAATTTATATATACCATATATATATACCGTACGCCTTGTATGTACTTCTTTTTTTCATCAACATGGGATTATACTCTACAGTAACCGGATTGTTTCGATTTGCAATGTTTTATAAACATTAAAAAAAATAAATCTAGACCTGTTAATGGCAGCCTAACATACTGCTGTATTGCTGAGCCATAACTTATTTAACCAGTCCTTTACTCATTGGGCATTTAGTTTTGATTTTTTAATACATACCCAGTGTTGGATTAATATTTTTGTATAAATATCATTACACACTTGTCCTGTTTCCTTAGACGAGGTCCTAGATAGGAATCACTGAGTCAAATGTTATGCACTGAGTCAAATGTTAAGGCAACTGATGCCTTAACATCAGGGGAAGTTAAGGGGATTCATGTGGTTTCTATTAACACACCAGCTGCGAATGTCCACCCTTAGGGGTATCAGATCTCATGCAGCATTTACAAATAGAGCAGGGTCTAGACAGGGATGGTCTTAGTGTGAATCTTAATCTAATACTTACTAATATTTTCCCCACTGTAGTCTTGGGCAAGGAATTTAACCTCTGCAGGTTCAGTTTCCTCTTCAGCAAAATAGAAAGAATAATAGTTTCTCTATCATAGGACTTTTGCCAGAGTTAAATGTGAAAAGAGAGGGAAAATACTTGAATGATGCCCGACTCAGAGTAACTGCCTGATAGCTATTATAAGTCTTCTTATCTGCTTTAAACTATACTTTTATTGATAGTGAGATCGCTATGCAATTATATGCAATTATATAAATAGTGTCCAGTTTTGCTTTTCCTTTTGTGACGACTTCATTTCCTTTGCCTGTTTTTTACTGGACTGTTCATGTTTGTTCTCATTGATTCATAAGTGATTTATAATTTAATGATAATAATCCTATATATGACATATATTTAACAAATATTTCCCAAGTTTGTCAGCTGAGTCTTAACTTAGCATTTGGTGATTATCAACAGAAGGGTTTTTTCAACTTTTTGTTATGAAAATTTACAAACACACAGAAACGTTGGAAGAACAATATATGAACATTTACCAAACAATCAGGTTCAACAATATTATCTTAACAATGTGCCACATCTGCTTTATCTATCACTTCACATTTTTGCTAAAACGTTTCAAATTACGTTGCAGACAGCATACCACTCCACATCTACGTGCTTTAGCAGATACCTCCTAAGAATTGAGACGTTCTCGTACATCTACACCAACATCATCATCACTTCAAACTTCACGTACACCTAGTTTAGAAAAGTTTTTAGCTGTCTCATTAAAATTCTAAAAATAAGTAAATAAATAAGGCTGTTAGTCTTCAGAATCAAAGGAGATCTTTCAGTGACTCAGTTCTTCATTCCTGTAAAATTTCTAGCAAGCCTAGAAGAAATTATAGATATCACAAGTAAAAACCACAAGATTTTACTTTTTTTGCACCACAGGTGCAGGGAAGAACAGGAGAACAGAGAATTCTCCCCAGGCTGTGAGCAGCCCAAGTCACCCTTGATCACCCCACTCTCTCTCTTTTCTAAATATTCCTCATAAAGTAATTCAAATGGGCCCAACAGCTCAACAAAAGAATGAGGGAATTCCTGGGAATGAGGGCCTAAAAGGCGGCTGGGGCACTTGTTAGCCTCATATAAACCTGAGTAAACAGACTGAATAACAGCTTGGAATATTTAGTTGAACCCTCCTTGAATCAGCCGGACATGCGAGTCATTCGTCTTCCGATTACCTGCCGTCTCCCAGGCACAAAGGTGTCTGCGTCAAACATTCACCCACAGAGCAGCCCTTCTTTCAACACGTCTTGGTGCAGTAAAAAAAAAAAGAAGGCTGATGTTCCCAGAGTTTTGCAACCACATATGCAATAAAGACAAATTTGTGTTTTTTTCCCAACCATTTATGCCTACTCAATAATTCTACCAGAAGAGGAAAATGTTGTCATTGAAATCTAAACCTAACAGTGCAAAATAGAGATGATAAAATGTGTGCTCGTTTGAAGTCTCTCCCTAATGGGACTATTGAAGTTTGGGAGGAATTCAAATATTTTACTTTTAACTACGACTTAGAGGCTGGCAGTTATTAAAGCCTGCAGAACTCAGCACCTGCTCAGTGATACTTAATGAAAAGCAGAAGCATCTCTCTTTTGCCATGAATTCAAACAATTTTAAATTATAACCAGTAATGGGCCTGAAACCCATTATGAAAAGTGTGGGCTTTTTGTGCCCTGGAATCTATATCATCAGCAACTCCTTGGAACCAAGAACTTTGGCCGTATCAGCAGAGAGGGAAGCAGGCGTCCACAGTCACCCTGCATCTAACCAGGCATCCACGAGGGCCCGATCCAGCCAGCCCAGCACCCAAACTACCGTGGGAGGTGTCGGTGGGTTTCCTTCTGTACCCAGCCACGCTCCTTCCTGACATTTAAAGTTCAAATTCTAGTCCAACATACAGATGCTTTTTCCACATCTTTTTAAAATTTTATTTATTTATTTATTTTTTTTGCGGTACGCGGGCCTCTCACTGTTGCGGCCTCTCCCGTTGCGGAGCACAGGCTCCGGACGCGCGGGCTCAGCGGCCATGGCTCACGGGCCCAGCCGCCCCGCGGCATGTGGGATCTTCCCGGACCGGGGCACGAACCCGCGTCCCCTGCATCGGCAGGCCATCAACCACTGCGCCACCAGAGACGCCCCTCCACATCTTACTGACTCATAAAAAAAAATGCACAAATAATAATAGTACTAGCTAATATTTATTTTTTTTTGAGTTTATGGGCTCCCGTTGTGTAAACTGTTTTAACTGCATGACATGCAATAAACACACGACCGAGCTCTGTTAATCTATCTTCTCATTTTTCAGTATTTCACAGTGATTCTTTAAGAGACTACGGATAAGTAATAAACCCATTTAACAGGTAATGAAAGTGGGGCTTAAAGCAATTTCATGACTCTCTCAAGGTCATACAGGGAAAGGATCCTAGGTCTCATCCTGTACGTGACAGGATTGAGACTGTGACCGAAATTGTCTGTTAATCTGGTGCTTGTGCCGCCATGCTCTTTAGGTTTGGCTCACGTTAGTTCTTACTCTGCATAGGTGGCAAGGTTCTGGGTATATCTACCCTGGGCGCCATCCACCCCCAGGGAAGGTAATCTGGAAGAGAAGGGCTGGAGGAAATGTAGGAGCTGAGACGTTATTTGCTGTGGTCGAGAGTCAAATCCCCGCCCAATGGAGAAGAGAGTCAACGCCCCTGGCCACGGGAAGAAGCAAGAACACCCGGGTGACTCAGGGGAGTAGAGGACTGAGGAAATCTGCAAGCTGCGCTGCTGAGTTCCAAGGAGATGTCACCGCATTTCTGGAGGAGGACTGAGGCAGAGCTCTGGAAAGATGATCCTTAATAGTATTAATAGTAAGATTGTTAAGAGCCCTGGAATCATGAAAAGCTTCACATTACCCAGTTCAGTGTGTGATGCTATGTCCCCCTAGGTCCTGCCACCAGATTAAAAAATGCCTCTGTTTTGCTCGTTCCTCTGGTTGTCAAATCTTCTGTTCCTCCTCACAACTGCACACCACGACAGGCGACACAGGCAGCAGCGCTGAGGTTAATGGGCCATGTCATCAGGAATAAAGGGACTGTATGTCCTGTAGGTCCCACTCACACTATGAGCCACTGCTGTCTCAACTTGACTGTCATTTAAAATGTCATCAGTGGTAAAAGCTAGCATCTTGCTCCCCAGGCCCTGCACTGAGTGCCTGCTCTGCATTCTCATTTATGCCTCACTCCTTTCCTATTAGACTTGATCTCTGCTTACCGAGAAGAAACTTCAGAGCACACAGTCAATGTGTGGTGGAGCTAAGTTTTGCACGCAATCTTTCTGAGGCCAGATTATAGAGCTCTTTACTGTATTATACTGTCTTTATTGACGTAAATTGGTATATCTAAAAATTAAAATAAATGAAAAGAGAGAGAGGAATAGAAAAGAAAGAAATGCATAAATGCATGAGGGGATGTTATCTGCATTCTTTTGTAAAGGCAAATTCCATTCCCATGTGAAATATGCAGATGATGTTTCCTGCCACATATACAAAATGTCACTGGAAATGACATCAATAAAACATTTTCTACACTACATGCATGTACGGCCTGCAGTTGGGTGAATGACGTATCCAGCTGGGTCTGCTGACCCAGCTTGTCTGGAGGAGGTGATGACTCCTTAGTGCTCTCCCCTGACTTGATTTCCACTGGAAAATAGGTATCTGCCCTTCCCGCTGCAACTTACAATGTCCTACTGCGTCTTGATTTAGTAACAAGCATCAAAATCAGTAACACAAAGAAGGAATGAAAGGTACAGGCATCAGTCTCTTGGGGGACATTATAATATATATTACTATCCACATTCCAAGGCTGAGAAGTGATGCTTTTCAAAGAGTGTTTATGGGTAAGTCTTCCCTGACGAGGACGATTTGAAGTCAGAGAGCGTGAGAAGGAATTACTGCCTGAAAAAAGCAAAGATTATTTGTTTCTATTCCCTAGTTTGACCACTGCTATTGGGTTACTAGGTACTTCTAGACTGACAGTTGTAGCCCATTTAATCAGATGGAAACGTTTAGAAATAAAAGCATAGACAGATGGCTAAATGTTTGGATTATTCTAAATCATGACATGCTAATGTCTTTAAAACTTGACCTTCTTCAAAGTACCTGATGCCAAAATACTGCAGGCAGCCTTAATAGGAGAGCTATAAAGTTATCTGTTGTTTTTTAAAGTTAATGTTTGTTGACTATTTTGTGACAATAGCCACATCTATTTCAAAATGCTTTACTCAATACACTTACTGGAAGACCCTTTTAAAAGAGAAATTATAGAGCTATATGTTTAAGTACAACCCATGAAAACACTGAAAGAGTAAGGACGTCAATATGAAAACACTTTGCAAGGTAGATCTTTGTCTGAAATGTAACGTTAACATTCCCCAGGGTGAGGAGCTACCTGGGGAGATTTTAAAAAAAAGCCTGGGCTTCCCTGGTGGCGCAGTGGTTGAGAGTCCGCCTGCCGATGCAGGGGACACGGGTTCGAGCTCTGGTCTGGGAAGATCCCACATGCCATGGAGCAACTGGGCCCATGAGCCACAACTACTGAGCCTGCGCATCCGGAGCCTGTGCTCCGCAACAAGAGAGGCCGCGATAGTGAGAGGCCCGAGCACCGTGATGAAGAGGGGCCCCCGCTTGCCACAACTAGAGAAAGCCCTCGCACAGAAATGAAGACCCAACACAGCCAAAATAAATATAAAAAACAAAACAAAACAAAAAACCTTTCCTTCTGCATAAAAGTCTTGACTATACTTCCTCCCCTTCCCTTCAAATAATAGAAATAATATTGGCTCTTTTTCTTCTTGCATCTCTACAAATTCATGCTAGTCCTAAAAAATGATGAGCACCCTATACTTTTAGTTTTCTCTAAGTTACAAATTAATTTTCACATGTAAATTCCATAGAAGGAAATGTCTGAGAAGAGTGATGGTCAAAGATGAGGCAGTCAATTCAGTTAAGTCTGAATTTGTCCCTCACACACACACACACACACACACTCACACACACACACACTCTCACACACTGCCGAGGCATGCCTGACTTGTCCATCTCACTATAATCCACACATTTTGATAAGATCAGGATAAATCTCTTTTAATGGAGATGAAACTAACACCAACTACACGAAAAGGCACTTACATTTATCTTAGAATATGCTAGGACAAAGAAAAACAAAAACAGCAACTGAACCATGTATTAAGCCATTCTGGTAGACTCTTGTTCAATGAATTAAGGTTTAATTCACAACTTTATTTTTATTTATTTATTTATTTATTTATTTTGCGGTATGCGGGCCTCTCACTGTCGTGGCCTCTCCCGTTGCGGAGCACAGGCTCCGGACGCACAGGCTCAGCGGCCATGGCTCACGGGCCCAGCCACTCTGTGGCATGTGGGATCTTCCCAGACCGGGGCACGAACCCGTGTCCCCTGCATTGGCAGGCGGACTTTCAACCACTGCGCCACCAGGGAAGCCCCACAACTTTATTTTTTATACACAAATGAAAACTAGTGAGTAGTCCAAGCACCAACTTTAATGAGCTGGAAACCATGAACTGTTCTTTCCTAATTCTTTGACTATATATTCTACTCAAAACCTGGATTCTTTCCCAAAGGGACTCCATTAATTATGGGGAATCTTTTTTAAGTTTGTTCCTTTCCATTCCTAAGCTTTTGTTTCTCTCTCTAAAACTGCATAGGGCATATTATCCTAATTTGGAGGAATGCAATTTCATAGCAGAATATTTATTTTATAAATTATTCTGAGCTATCATTTAAAAAAAGTAAAACATCCAAAAATCAGGCACAATGTTTTTAAGGCTGTTTATTAAAGGACAGAAGTTAGTGAGACCAGCGCTCTCGTGTCTGACATGCTCTAAAGTACAAAACGATAGAACAAGTCAGTCATCAAATGTGGAGTGACATATTCATTAGAATGTGGGACAACGTGAGAATAAGAAGAATAGGGAAAATATTTTTAAAGAAAGGAAGGAATACTTCAAAATTTTAACAGTGACTGCCTCCAAATGTAGAATTATGAGTCATATTTTCTTCTTTCTCATATTTTTTCTACACTCAGCTTTATTAAATTTAGGGTGGGTACAGAAAGAGCTATGATTCAAAATCCCAAAATCAGAAAGGAAGAGGCTCAGATGTTTTTCATTGGGAGTCATAAGGTAAGTTGCTCTCAAACATCCTGTATTTGACGCTTCTGTTGGTACAGGCAGCTTCCATGGAGACTAAGACAGGCGGTTTTGCCAACATGATAAAATAATAATTGAATTAAAATACTTGCTTGTGTTTAAACTCTAAGAATTCAGAGAAAGTAAAACTAAAATGTAAAGGCCTTTCCAACGTCCCTTCTGTAGTTCGTTATCTGAAAATCTGGACACAGTTTTTAAACCAAAGTGATTGATTCCTTCAGACCACAGTGTTTTAGTTTCTCAGGGCTTACAAAAATCCCTGAGATGGGTACTGTTAACCTAATTTGTAAAGCACATAGATTAAAGCTTCACACATTTGCATAAATTAAACCTACCAGTCATTAATCCAGAGGTGACTTCTGTCAGTTGGCGGTTGTTTTCTGACTCTCTGGACATAAAGGGAGGAGATGGCATGCTTGAATGCTTCCCTGGGTCCGGCATTTTGTAATCCCCCAGATAGTTCTTCAGCACACAATGAGTGAGCCCTGGGTTGTATTCTCTGTTCTGTGCAGACAGTGACAGAGTACTCTTGTGGGATTTCACCCTTACATTTGTCTGCAGGCCGCGCAAATTAGATGCTTTCACAAAGTAAGAAAAATAACTTCCCAACTACATTACAATATAAACATTTGCCCCTGAACTTAAAGTAGTTGAGTCATAAAAATGGTTTGTAGCCTGGGTGGTCAGAATACAGAAGCATATACAAGGAAGATGAAACTTATTCTGAAAAATATCATTTCCCAGTCTGGTAAAAGCCCTCAGAAATGTTAAATTATTATGAAATGTTGCAGAAACGTTAAATTATATTCTGCTTGTTCTTTGTCCTTTAACCTTTCTTTGCCTTATGATTATTAAAAATAAATTAGTTCCCTTATATGTATATATAATTTTTATTTATTTATTTATTTGTATTTTGTTACTTAGAGTTAGGTTTTTGAACTTATGAAGGTTAGTATTTATGAACACCAATGAAGGTATTATCATGCCACATTATAGCAAAAGTCAAGGAGTTTCCTGCAGTGACAACAAAATCTTTACATCCTCCTTCTCCACACCCATAATGCACCCTGGTGTTCTTGTGGGGAAGCTCGGGTGTTCACGTGTGATTGACAGGGTGAATACAGAGCAGCAGTTGGCAGAGCTCAAGCAGAGCCTCTTTGCATTCATTCAGTTATTCATCAAGTATTTATTGAGTGACTACTATGTACCATGCACTGTCCCAAGGTCTGTGAGTCAAAAGAGACAACATCCCCACTTTCACAGAGTTTATATTCTAGCGGAGAGAGACTCACTAAACGAATATATTTTAAACATTTAAGAGCACATTTGAATATTCCAAAGATAAGAAAATAGGACAGTGCGAGAGCGTATAACTAGAGGGAGTAGCCAAGACCAGAAGGAAAAGCCACTGTAGGGAGGAAACCTCCACCCTCTTAGGATCCCTGGCTGGGTCTGCAAATGAAGCTGACAGAGTCACAGGAGAAAAGCATACACGTTTATTTCATGTAAGTTTTACGTGACATGGGAGCCTGCTGAGGGAACTAGAGATGTGAAGAAACAGAGCAGTTCAGGGTAGTTCATGCTGGGTGTATAGTAGGCTAGAGAGTGTGGGCTCAGGGTCGTAAACTGGGGGAAATGGCAAGGTCTGTCTGTCAACATCCTTCTTGATGTCCCTTTGTCTTAGGAGATAAGGATGCTTCTTTCCTCCAGGTATAGGGAGGGCACCTCTCAGATGAGGGTTTTATAACCTGCTTCATGGGAGATGGGAAGAGGGAAAGTCACAGTGACCTTCCTGCTGCCATTTTCTCAAATTCCTTCAGCTTAAAATATTCGACATGCCAGGTGCCACATTTTGGGGTACTGTGTCCAGAACCCCATCACTATGCATGTGAAGATCTGAGGAAGGGAATTCCAAGAAGGGGGGGAACAGGTGCAAAGACCCTGCAGCAGGAAAATGTGTGGGTTTCATAAGCCAGGGAACACAGCAAGGGGAAAGGAGGAGAGGGAAGCAAGGACGGGCCACACGACACAGGGTGTGGAAGGAACCGGTGCTACGTTAATTTCCTTCTGAGGGAAATCTATACCAAATGCCTCTCACCATTTATGACTTTGCTTCTGAGACTCAAAGGGATCTTTGTTCAAGAGGAGCCTCTTTTTTATAAGCATATTCTAGGCTGTTCCTTTGGCCACTGATAAAAGAAATTTTCCCATATTGGGGAGTGGAGAAGTCATTCTGGTTTATACATGAGTTAACTTGAATTTTATCCTAACTAGAACAGCCTGTTTGTGGCCTATCAAACATACATTGTACATCTGGTTTAATTAGTAAAGAAAAGGGCACATTGGGCAGAAGTAAAGCATGTCCATGTTAAAAATAAAGATTAAATGTCTCCCTTCCTGGGACGTCAGTGCTTGTCCTTCCACAATAAGACTCCCTTCCCAGGTACCAAGGTCACTGTGACTCGTTGTGTATGTGCTGATCTGGCTTTTTCTGAAACCTTGAAGGTATATATCCCTGACTTGTTCGATCTTCTTTGTTCTGAGAAGACATAAAACCGTACTGAAAACCATGCTTCCCTGGAGCAGTTCCTCTGAGTTATCTGAGAGGCCGTCTTCCGCGCTACAGTCCTCAGTTTGACTCAAATAAAACTCTGTTCTATTCCTACCATAGATTGTTCGTTGACTCTTTTCGTTGACACCACTCTTACCCAACAAGCCCCAGCAGTCACACGAAGGATTAGTCTGTGTTTTACGTGATTATTTTCTAACTCCGTTTCTAAGCTCTTTAGTGTGAAAATTTTAAACATAAACAAAAGAAGAAAGAATAGTATAACGAACCCCATTTTTCAACAATGATCAACTCATTTTTAATTGCACAAGCAATACATGCTTTCTGTAAATAATACAAAAAAAAAAACCTCGAAGAAGAAAAAACACAATTCCTCTACGTAGAGAAAACCACTGATAACTACAGTATAATACTCGATCTTTCTTTTTTTCATATACATCCATAGGGTAGGGTTTTTGTTTGTTTCTTGTTTTTGTTGTCAAGATGAGCCCATGTTGTACGTGCTATTTTGGAAGCTCATGCAACCTTTAAGCTATTTCTTCTACTCTCTCCTCACCGTTCCCATGGAAGTTTCCATTTTAGCCCAGCTCATGACATGTTGATTTTGACATTCCTCCTGTTTATTCATCTTTGTACATGTCCAGCATAGCTGAACCATGTTGCTTGGGAATAATTTCCATGTTGGTAAACTATCTACATGGATGGAAGCTGAAGGTTAGGACAGTGGTTAGAAATGTGAGCTCTGGATTCTAATCCTGACTCGGCCTCTCAATCCTCTGAAGACAGGCAAGTTATTAGCCTCTCTGTGGCTCAATGTCACTGCTCATAAAATGGAGAAACAATCGTTTCTGCCTCCTAGTGTTTTTATGGATAATGTAGAATAATGTATGTACTCAGGGCCCTTGCCATATAGCATGAGCTCAGTAAATGGTTGCTATATTTATTATTAAAACACTGGTTATTGGTGAACCGAACTTTTATGCCAAATGATAATATATCAAGGATAGTGATTTAACTTCCCCCAAAGCTGTACACAGCACCTGTGGCACGTCACTGTCATAATATAACAGAAAGCACTCTTGCTTTTTAAGTCCTTAGTTGAAGTTAGACTAGATATAACCAAGCAAAGAGGTCACGTGCCCGCAGTGCAGAAAGCCGAACTCTGGCAGTGGGGGTTCGCCCCAAGGTAAGGGTCTACTGCAGGACACCAAGCAAGGGAGAGGGAGACAAGCCTCAGATCCACTCCCACTTGGTCTTTGGGTTGGGGGTGTTTTAAAACAAAGAGGCTGGATTAATCATCATCTTGTGACATTTCTTAATCTAGCTCAGGAGTCAGAATGTCTCTGGTTTAGATTCTCTGGCCAAGTGGTCCATGGCTCAGGGTCTGTGAGCTCATCTTGCCCTGGAGAAACAGCCTGAGTTTATATGTTAATGATGCTATCCACAATAGCAGTTTTACTACATTAGCCATGTTATTGACAGCAGCAATTTAAGTCATCTGATTCTGGTTGATGAGTGTTCAGTTAGTAAAGGACTGAGGTCAGAGGGGACAAGAAAGGGAATGACATTTTGGATAGAGAGATCAATCATAAACTTGGTAAGGGAACTCGGTTTTAACGTGCCACGTTGGCATCTTATTTATTAACCGGTGTATCCTATGTAATATGCTACTTAGCATATAGAATAGCACCACTTGGTAATACTGTATTTATGCTGAAAATATTTGGTCTTGGTCTGTGTTCAAGAGGGGCCGGCTAGTATATGATCAGCTCTCCCAGGTAAGGGAAGGAAAAGCCAGTAGTGTGGGAATAAAAAACATATTACCTGTCATTAATAAACAATAGTGAGGCTATGAGGGCAGGAGGCATCTTGCTAGCACAGACCCCCAATGACCATCTGAGGGATAGTTATGTGAGCTCCACTTAGCAATTATCTGCGTGTGCTTCATTCCTCACCTGTAGGCAGCACTGAAAAATCATTAAAAGTAAAGGAATATTTCTCCAAAAGGGTGAAGGAGAAAGCCATCTCCTTAGTAATTCTGCCTTGCAATTTTCCTTCCACCCTATTTTGCTGACATCAATCTTCCTGCATTAGATTTTTAAAAAGAATGAGACTAAAAAGGAATCAGAGAAACAGAGCAGAGATTCAGCAGAAAACTTAAAGTGAAGAGGTTGGTCGCCTTTGTCAATTTTAGTTTTAAGATGAGATTTTATGGAAAATGACACTGTACTGTCCTGTGCTATACTCAGGAGGAGACCAGCCTCTTTACCTCTCATGCTGAGGTGTGGTTAGATGCCTAGCAAAGTATTTTCAAAATTTAAAGTTGTTTCCATAAGAATGTAATTCGAGCTCTGCAACTTCCTTAAGTTCATTGAACATGGTATGGCCGTAGTGTTACATTTTACTAGGAGCACTCATGCTGTGTGGTGATTAAATTTGTGAAACAGCTTTTCCTGAAAGTAAACAAAGAAAGGCTCCATGGAAATTCCTTAACATGCAAGCTCTCTCCCTTTGTCTCCCTCCATCCCCTTCTTTCTCTTTCTCTCCCATTTTTCCCTTTTGCTTGGCACTTTATTCCTTTCCCTTTGAAATGACTAGCTTACCATAAACATTTTTCCTTCCCACACACATGCATACACACAGACACACAGACACACAGACACAGACACAGACACAGACACACACACACACACGCACACCTGGCACCACTCACCCAACAGTGTCTGCTACTGATTGGCTTCCTCCAAAAAGGACAAAGGGTCAGTTAGAGGAGCCATCCTCAGTGTGCAGTGCAAATCTGGCAAAATTGCTGATATTGGTAGAAGTAACTGCCCTTACAACTCTGCAGACAATTAAATAATTGGATCCATATGTGCTGGCTTACAGAAATTTCAGTGAAGTTAACTTCAGCGTGGGGCTCTGATCTCAGCAAGAAAAGGGGCAGAAGCAAAAAGACACACCTACAATGATCCACCTAGTTTATTTCTTGGCAAGTGAGTATCACATCTTCTACAGAGACTTGGGCTTGTGTTACAGGGGAAGTGGGTGTCTTAAAGCTGTCCACAAGAAAGCAGTAGCCTAACCTAAATTATTAAATGTCTCTAAGCACATACATGCATGCATACATACCCTATAACTCCATAACCATTAGATTTCTGAAAAATAACATTTGACTGGGAGTTCATCGGTCAGAGATCTAATATGATTCGTTCATTTGAAGACAAGAGCATGAATAAAACTTAAATTCAAATAAAGCTTTATTAAAAATGCAAATCACTTTCACTATAAATATTAAGGAAGGCTCCACGAAGTTTAACACATAAAAAAGATTGTTTTGGGCTTCCCTGGTGGCGCAGTGGTTGAGAGTCCGCCTGCCGATGCAGGGGACACGGGTTCGTGCCCCGGTCTGGGAGGATCCCGCATGCCACGGAGCGGCTAGGCCCGTGAGCCATGGCCGCTGAGCCTGCGCGTCCGGACCCTGTGCTCCGCAACGGGAGAGGCCACAGCAGTGAGAGGCCCGCGTACAGCAAAAAAAAAAAAAAAAAAAAAAAAAGATTATTTTATTTCTGCAGCTGTGGAGAGGTAGCTAGCAACTCAGAAGAGGAACTCCAGGGTCTCACTGTCTGGGTTCAAATATTTCATCCTTTCAATCCTGAACTTTATCTTGCTCCCTGGTAACACCCTGCAAAATATCATTTCTCTTTCCCAGAGAATCCAGTCTGGATTCTAGCTACGTAACCTTGGAAAACTCTCTGTTTCTCTACATCTAAGTTGCCTAATTTGTAAAACAGACATAAGAGGGTTGTTAATTAAACTAGTTAATTCAAGTAAAGTTCTTACAGTAATGCTTGGTATATAGGAGGTGGCAAACAGAAGATCTTTCACACTGAACTTGTCTCTAACAAGAACTATTATGGTGCATGCTTATTCCATCACTAACTTGCTTTGGCCTCTGCAAGCCAGTTAATGCCTGTTTTCTTGTTTGTATGAAGGAAGAGACAGGACTTCATTTCTAACATTATTTTTATATATATATATATATATATATATGTATATGTATATATAATACACATAGAATATTTACATTTCTAGGACATTTATTGGACTTCAATAGCACATAAACTAGTTTAAATATTGTTGTGTGTGATACGGGCTCAACAAATCTAAAACAGTCACAGTAATTGACTAATTGACCGCAAACATTTCTAGTTCAGGTGCCAAGTTTGGGGAAGGCAGAGGTAGCACCATGATAATAAATAATAATAAAATGCTCCTTCCAGCCAGGTCAAGAGACATGACAGAGAACTGTGCCCAACATCCTTGTCAAATAGCTCATGAGGGCACTCACTGTATAAAAGAGAGAGTTGAAAATTTTTATTTACTGGTTATTGGGAAGAAAGTCAGGCAAAGTGCAGCAACGCTAGACAACTCACCGAAGCACCCAGGGATAACATTAATTGGACGGGATTCTCTGGGAAAGAGAAATGACATCTTGTAGGATGTTACTAGGGGGTGAAATAAAGGTCAAGATTGAAAGGATGAAGTGCTTAGAAACTGATCAACAAAGTTTTCTGTACTTTGTCAACCACACATCAGTGAGCATGTTACCACCGAGAGGTTAATTTAAGACACGGATGCTTTGGGTTTATATTTTTCTTTCTTATAAAATGCAACAAAATCCCTGCATATACCAACTGTTCACTTCATCTTTATTAAATCAATTAGTGACCCCTCTTAAATTTTCAGCCAGAGGAAACTGGAGACAAACAGGGTTTCAGAGAACTTAAGAATGTGTAAATTTAAAGACTAAATACCTCACATTTTAAATGAAGGATATGATAAAACAACTTGACCAAAGCCATATGACTTAGTGACAGAAGCCAGGACTAAAAATTCAAGGTGCCTGACTCTAAGGTTATGCCAGTCCCATTACACCAAACGGCCTTCACTTTGGGAGATGAACAAAATCTTCACAAGCCAAGATTCAAATATCAAGTTTCTGTTCTATCAGTTACACTCTAGACCGTTCAAGCTCTGTGGTTCAAAAGAGATTCAAAATTCCGTGACTCTCAAAGTCTCAAATAGACCCTCAAAGAATCCCAACACAAGGTTTACTAGCAGCTTTATAGCATATGTATCTTGGGTTGGCCAAAAAGTTTGTTCGGGTTTTCCCATTATGGAAAAACCCGAACAAACTTTTTGGCCAACCCAGTAATTCATCCGATAAACAATAATTGTTGTCTTGGAATCATTTGGATTTATTATGAAAATTCTTGAGACTGTTTTTGATAAAAATAAGCATATAGACAAGGTTAAAAATGGGGTAGAGAAGATAAATCAAAATATCTCACTTCTTTCTTTCTTTTCTTTTTAAGAGAGAAATATTACTAATTGGGATTTCTATGTCAGTTGAATGATTTTTGCCTAATTCACTCTTCATTACAAAAATAGGTAAAGATTACAAATATCCCTTTTTAACCTACTGCGATGACAAAAGTTTTCTTGATGCCATTTGGTCAATCACTTTAACCCAGTAGCCTGGGTAAGAATCACCACAATGTAGGGGGTGTCTGAATGTTCCGCACATGTTGCGACTTCTACTATTTTTGTACTTGATATAACTGAGAGTCTAGTAAACCCATGACTGTGTTAATTTTTTTTTTTTTTTTCAGGTTTGCCAGGCATATGAGGGCTAGAAAGCTATCCATACTCTCAATAGTGTGTGCCTTTTTTGGAGTTATGGTTTCTTGTGAAAATATATGTTTTGGCTCAGATATTAGCTTGATGCAGCATTTATGATCAGTAATGTTTTTTCAACGAGAAGATCCTGGGAAGATTTTTGAGTGAGCATTGTACTGAATAAATGCTTTAGCATACTCAGTGTTCTAACTGTATACATTTGATATCTCTAACATGTCTAATTCACCATTTCCTCTAAGCAGGGAGAATGCCAATTTTGGTCACACAAAAACAATAGTTTTTTTTATTTGCTAAGATTCTGTTTTCTATAACTTCTGTTGATAGTTTCTTCTTCAGTGTTAATTTGGGACCCAAGAATAGCAGTAGATAAATAAGGGAGGCCTAGGAGAACTAATGTAGGGAATGAAAACTGAAAAGCACGAGATTGGTCTAGACCCAGAGGTGGTCACAATGGAACCAAGGATCAAAGGAAAGCTGCATACCAAACCAGAGGTCAGTCAATGTCCTGGTGTGAAATCCAGAGAGTTGGAAAGCAGAGAAAGGGAAGAAATGGGAAGCCAGGAGGAAATGAGGTCTCAGGCGGAAAACTGAAGTCAGAGCAAGACTGGGAAGGGGAAGTTAACACACCACCCATCCAAGCAGTCAAGAATCAAAGAGGAAGCACTCTTGGGAAGGGAGAGTCTAAACCCAAAGTCTGTCTCCACCAGGATTAGTTTTTTTGTTTGTTTTTTTGCAGTACGCGGGCCCCTCACCGTTGTGGCCTCTCCCGTTGCGGAGCACAGGCTCTGGACATGCAGGCCCAGCGGCCATGGTCCACGGGCCCAGCCGCTCCGCGGCATGTGGGATCTTCCCGGACCGGGGCACGAACCCGTGTCCCCTGCATCGGCAGGCGGACTCTCAACCACTGCGCCACCAGGGAAGCCCCCAGAATTAGTTTTAAATGTTTCCATCTATGGGCAGGAGCTAAGCCCACCACAGAGACAGGTGGTTAACCAGGAATCAAGAGCAGATCCTGACAACATTAAGATCTACTTTACTAGGATACTTAGAGTGGAATTTTATTCAACAATAAGTTAGATAACAAAGATATAATAATGAAGAAAACAGGTAAGATTTCCTACCCTCATGAAGTTTACATTTTATAGAGGTAGGTAAATACAGGCTATGGAGCATAGTTACAGAACACAACTTTTCAGACTTGAAAGGTAACCTAATTTCTATCCTTATCTAGGTCCACTTCCACAAACAGCTATCCTAGCATTTGCTCTAATTAATTCCTGAACTTGTCTCTTTTTTTTCTTATTCACTTTTTCTAGGAAATTTTTTTTTCACATATTCCTTTTCTTTGTTCCTATATTCACTTCTGGAGCCATTCTGGTTTTAAGTTCTCATTCATTTTTTTAATATCTCATGATTCCCATATCCAATTCAAGTCAATATGAATTCAATATTTCTAGGCTCCAAAGACATCAAAAGGAGAAAGGGCAAGTCTCTCCACTCAAGGAGATTTTATTTCTGCAGGAGTCCATATGTCCTCAAGAAGCTGTCAGACCAGGATGAATGTATGATGGCCCACACGGGAGGCATTATGTACTGTGGTGGTAAAAAGGCTATGATAACAGAGGACAGTTTCCAGATTCCTAGAACAGAACTGAAATCGCTTTCAGTTGGCAGGCATCAGGAAATACTTATAGAGGAAATCTAATGAATTTATAAGAAAATTAAATTAAATTAGATAAAATTTAATGAGTGAACATTAAATTCAAGAGTAGGGACTGTGTCTGATTCCTCATTTTATCCCTAGTACCTAGAACCAGAGCCTGGAATGTGGTAATAATTTAAGTACACAACAAATATTTGTTGAACTGATCTTGAATGATTGGATTAAATCCTGGACAACTAGTAGGACTCCAATTAAGTAAAACTGGGGCAAACAGAGCAGGTCTTTTCGAAGAAAAGGAAGACATGACGTGAGCAAAAATAAGAAAAGAGAAAAATGTGAGCAGAGGGTAGCCTAATTTGGATGGTTTGAAGTGTTTACAGAAAAGGCCTATTTGAAAGTTTACTGATTTTATATGAGACACGCTGGTTTCAGCATCGTGGTGAAAGCGTGTGCCCCATATCAAGGAAAATGGGGGAAGGAGTAGGTCAACCAGACAGACTCAATTCAGATGTCTGGCTGCATGAGGCTAATAAGAAGGGGCCCAGGAGAGAAGTTTCAGGATGGAGAGAGCACTACTGTAGGGAGAGAGCTAGAGGAACAAAGAGCAAGACCCACGTCGGGAGGAAGACGGGACAGGCGGGGTAGGGCCTCAGGACCAAAATCACAGGAGTAAGAAGCACTGGGCTGGGTGGACACAGGCCTCATCTTGGCTTTGCCATTAACTCTTTACTTTGGGGGCGAGTCACTTACTTCTGAGTGTGTTCTCTCATCTGTGAAATGGAGATGAAACTTACATCATACTATCATGTCTAAATAAGACAACTTTTGTTAAATACCTGACATATACAGTATACCACCATAAAAATAAGTATGTTTTCATAGAATTATATAGAGAATATGTTTACTTATAGAAGATATAGCAGTATTGGGTTGGCCAAAAAAGTACGGAACATCATATGGAAAAACCCAAACGAACTTTTTGGCTAACCCAATACACTGATTTTCTAGGGCTGCTGTAACAAAGTACCACAAACTGCTGGAGTAAAACAACAGAAACGTGTTCTCGCATCATTCCAGGTGCCAGAGTACAAAATCAAGGTGTTGGCCGAGTTGAGTTTTTCTTGGAGGCAGAATCTTGCCTCTCTCTTAACTTCTGGTGGTTGTTGGCAATCCTTGGTGTTCCCATGCTTGTAGTCGCCTAACCCCAATCTCCGCCTCTGTTGTCACGTGGCGTCCTCCTTGTATGTCTCTGTGTGTCTCCTTTTCTCACAAGGACGACAGTCATATTGGATGTAGGGCCCAATCTACCCCGCTATGACCTCATCTTAACTAATTACATCTGCAAAGACCCCATTTCCAAATAGGGTCACATTCTGAGGTTCCAGGTTGGCAGGAATTTCAACCCGGCATAAGAAGTAGATTCCTAACTTATTCTTATTTTTTATAATAGCTTCGACAGGCTATTATTATAAGAACTAGGACTTGAGCCTTAGCGGGGAGGGGGACAAAATGGTTGAGATCCCAGGTCAGGAAATCTGAGTTCCATCTATTCCTCTTCCCACGTGTGTAGCCTCGGAGGCTACACCCTCCTTAGTGGTTAGTCTTCTCATCTGATAAACAGGGGGCAGACCTCCAGAGTGTTTGGGGAGGACTAAGGGAAGTAATGCGTGTGATGCACTTAGCATGGTACTGGCCCAGAGGGATGGTGTTCAGCTCACTCTAAGGAGGCCAACCTGTGCGGCAGATGGCAGGGGGTGGGGGGACAGGGGGAGGGCAAGGTTTCTGCTCACGTGAACGTGCCTCACCATTCATCCAGACGCAGGCTGAAAGCACTGCGTGGACAGCCACTCTCATCTTTACAGTCTAGCTCTCTGCCACTAAGATTTCCCCAGGCCAGCTTGTTCAATGCTAACTCGAGTGATTTACCACCACTCTTGATCCATGACCCGTAGAAATGCCGGCTCACTGGTCACTGTCCAATGTCTAGCATTTCAGTTCGCCCATCAGCTTTATACACTATATTATTGGACTCCGAAAACCAACTGCTTAATCATCATCATCAACTTCTTTTTAAGTTATATTTGGAAAGAACAATTTAAAATATATGTAAATAAATAATGCCTTAACTTTCATAAATTTGTAATACATTTATGTATTTCTAATACATTACCTTGCTTTCTCTTTCAGGTGGAAAACCAGGTAGTTTACTTACATGAGTTAAATACAACACTTCACTGTATCCTGATTGGTGGGAACACCTTCCTCAGTACTTGCTTATGTTAGGTGTATTCTAGGAGTTCATTGTTGGTCAGCTGGTAATGAAATACACAAATTTGAATCAGTTATGCAGTTTGTGGTAGTCACTATCTTATCCATAAAGAAGGCTGACCATAGTAGTACCTTTGAATAGACATAGACCTAAGACTTGGACTGAAGTTATACTGTCAAAATCTGTATTGGTCTCCTGTTGGTTTGCTCGATTTAACACTCGGTTTTGTCAGCTTGCAGTTGGTTTTCCGGGGTGCTGAACTGAGAAGCTTACAGGGGGAGTAAAATCTGAACATTACCTTTGCTATTCGTGAGGCACTTTTATATCATGAGTCCATACTCTTGTACTCAACTGATGTTATGGAAATGCAGCAGGGCTGCATAGTGCCCTTTAACTCCCAGATGGGCAAATATTCTCAGGATTTTAAGAAAATGATTTTAAGAATTGCTGTATGCTCTTGCCTGTTATAAAGTTCATGGATAAGCAGGCAGGCAGGGATTCTTACTGACTGATGTCTAAGATAAGCAAATTATGCATTAATTTCAAACCTTAGGAAGCCCAAGGTTGTGTACCAACTACCTGAATCTAGAAAAGTGAAATGCAACAAACTTCCTGCCAATTCACAAGTTGCAGATGCTTTAGATTTGGTATTTGGGATCTACCTGAATTTGACTGTGTCTACACTATCATTTCCATTTACTTTATAGTTAAGTACAGTCATTTTCATTTGTAACAGCTACATATGACAGGCAAGGAAACACTTAAAACCACAAGCGATCTTGGAGCATGTGTGTAAAAGATGACATGAGACTGCTTTTGTCTTCTGAGCTCATTCCTAATTTCTGTGTCCGAAATATATCAGCCACCGTATATAAATCTTTTAACAGAACCCAGATTTCATGAATTTGTGGCTTGCCTGAACTTACTTTTTTAAAATCCTGGATGTACTGCAGATGAAAATGATCTCTATTACTTTAGAAATTGCACTTTACAAAATAAAAAAGATGAACATTTTTCAGATTAATTTCAGAACATTCTAAATCCCAGGAATGTTTATTGATGTAAACCCACATAGATTAAGCAATTTAGAGATTTGGGGCAAACAGGCACCACTTTGCAGTAGGTTTGGAAAAGAGAAAGCATTTCAGCACAAGTTCCGCCACAAAGCATTTGGCAGTCTAAGTCAGAGCTTCAGATTTCCTTCTGAAAGGGACAAGAGACTTCCTGTCATTCCTCTGGGTTTCTGCATGTGACACCGATGTGCACAATGCAAAGTGTAAACAGATGTAAATGGTGAGGGAGGGAGCCCGGCCAGTGTGTGGTTCTACACACTCCCCACACCCTGCTCTGGGCGCAGTCCGCCTCTCGTCGGAGTCGGGCGGCGGACATTTCCACCCAAGTCACAGGACGCTTGACTGGTTTATTTCACCAATATTTACTTATGGAAATCAAGGGGCGTGGCCGGGGCGGGAGGAGGGGTCTGGGGCCGAGGGGCTCCGACCCCGCAAAACAGCACCAGTAACCTTATCTGCAGGGATCATTAACCTTTCTGGAAAACGCAGCTGGCTGTGCTCTGAGGTTTGTCCTCAGAATGTGAGGAGCGCCACACAGATACCGCAGAGACTGTTCAAAGACTGTTGGGTTTACCTTGCGCGCTTTTGCTCCACCGTAGTGTGGCAGAAAAATGAGATTGCAACAATTCTTTTTTCTGTTTCTTGTTTTTATGATGAGTCTTCTACTTACCCCCGGACAGAGACCAGGTAGGACTTGGATGGATTTGTACCGAGTGACTTGTTTTCGTGCCTGTTTGTGTGAACGGGCCTCTGAGCATGACTGTGTCTCTGTCGGAAATCGCGTAGGTGTGCTTGGGGGTGAGTGTGTAGGATTTCAGAAGTATGTTATCTATCCCGTTAGGTCTGTTATTTGGATAGTTAAAAAGTAGCTGGATTTTAGAATGATGATAAATATTTGACCACTATTTTTCTAAATTCGAAGAAAATTGATCCCAAAGCTATCATAGATATGGTGTCCTTATAAGTAAAAAGAGAGCTGTTATTTCTAGATATATAGTTAGATGTGTCACTTTAAAAAGTGCCATTTTAGTATTATTGTGCTTACAGAGCCAAAAAAAGTAAAAAATATGCGTGGTCAAGATAAATAATATTAATTTACTTGACACAGTTTTCAAGGATTGTATCAGTCATGTTGTTCTTAACTAACAGGGATTTAGTAAACAAAGTTATTTTAAAGTGCTTTTACTTCAGAACCAAATATCTAAGATTTCAAAGCGCTGCCAAGTAAAAAAGAAAAAAAAAATTTGAAAGTTTTCTAAGGAAAAAGCCAACCCAAATTTAAATAGAAAGGTGACACCATTTATATCTAAATACTTTAGATTATTCCCTTGATAATATACTTCTCCATTTACAACAGAAAATGGTGCATAACTGGTTAAACATTGAGTCTCTGCCTTTTAGTTAGAAGTTTGATCACTGAGACTATTTCAAATGAGGTTTCCTGGTCTGACCTCTTTACATAAATAAGAAAAAAGTTTCAAGTTAGCAATTCAGAAAGCAGCTGATCCCTTCTTACTGTTTATAGCAGTTGCTATTCAAATTGTTTCTCCTCTCAAAATACAGAGCAACTTGGACAACAGTCTTGTAAAATATTTGTGATTAATTCACTACGTAAACTAAGAAGTCTAGAAACATTTAGAAAGAAGTCATGTAGGAGAAGAATTTTACTATTAAATCCCACCATCAACAATGAACTGTTAGGAATACCCATCGTGAATTCGCATCCCATTAATTTTTTATATCACAATCACATCTGAACAGAGAGCAAATAATCACAGTATAATCTGGATCGAAAGTATTCCCTCAGTCTTCAGATTAAACAACTAATTTTCTGTAAACGCCCCTGATATTTTCCTCTTTTTTTTTTTTTTTCCAGCTAATTTGGCAATGAGAAGAAAATTGCACAGGTACAACTGCCTTCAGAGGAGATGTATGCCTCTGCATTCACGAGTGCCCTTCCCCTGAGGTACTTCTGATGGAAAGAGTTTTACTACATTTAGGCAATGTTCCAGATTACATATACCTGAGAATGCTTAAATGGCTTTAGAGTGATGTCAGTTTAAGGAATGCATACTAATGGTTTGCATACTAACAGTGAAATGAAATGATGTTTGGGAATGGCTTTAATCATTTAATGGGATGGAGGAGGAAAATGTAGCAAAATCTTGATAATTGTTGAACCTGAGTGATAGTTACGTGGGGATTAATACCATTGTGTGTGTTTGAAAATTTTCATAATTAAAAAAATCAGGCACGAGGAGAATGTAATTAATTATAAAGGTATCTTGAAACACGTGTTTTGAAAATTCCTGACTAGCTCCCTATGCTGTCCAGAATAAGCACGTTTCCCATTCACACCACTCTATGCTTGAAAGCATTCGCACACGTTTGCCCAACACCACCAAGTGGATGATGTATTAGCCTCAACACTTAGTAATTTATTTTTCCTGAAAATATTTCTTTTCATATATAAAATCAACTTAATATTAATGACATGGCAGCTTTCCAGCTTCACTAATAGAATTGGTCATGATGGTTGCATCTTTAAGGATAAATTCTGAATAGAATTTTGTTCCTGATTTTACACTACCGCCATCACCAGTAATACTGCTTGAATCAGTTAACATCAAACACCGCCCAAGTTTGTTACTTCACACTAAAAAATAAGAAGCTTGACATTCCATTGTAATTATTTTAAGCTCTTTAATTCACATGAAATATAGCTTCCTTTAAAAAAAAGTCATAGAAATATCCCTCAGCTGGTTAACATAACACAGGCAGTTGCTCCATTAGCCTATTCATTTGGCCTGTGGACTGGAGCATTTATGGCACTATGCATCCAGGGAAAAGAATGATTGCTCTGCCTGGTGTTTAATACACGCTTTTCAAACCAGTGAAGACCCTGTAGTGGGATATTAAATAAACGAAGAGCAGTTCAGTAACAAGCATTTACCAAGAGGACTGAGACAAAAACCCAAGTTCTCTACGCCTGCATCTGTAACAAATTACCCTTTGCTATCAAAATACGAAAAAGAAATTTGGCGGAGAAATCCAGAAAGATACAAGAGGAAGTTCTCGAGAAGCCAATTAATGGGGACTAAAACATGCTTTAAAAGTGTCTTATATGTTAAAAAATCCTTTGGTGTATGTCGATAATGAATTTCAGTCTCTCATATAAATAACGGTAAAATCTGTGCTTAGGAGGAGTGGAGAAGTTCATGATTTTTCCAGCACTCCTCCACAGATAACAAAGAGGCATTTCACAGTAGCAAGGGAATTCCTGCATATGCAGGAAAGGATGCCTCACAAATGCAGACAAAAGCCCTTAGTCAGCCACAGGTTATATTGGCTTTCTCCACCAAACACCTGCCATAAAAACTAGGGCTGTAAGTAAACAAGATAGAGTAGTGAAATTTGAATTGTCAAAGTTAAGGAAAATTTTGACCTATAAAGCAAATTTGTAAACCAAAGGGAAACGTAAGTCGAAGCCATATAAACTATTTAATAATAGCAATCCTTTACAAAAGTTGGGTAATCCTTTTAAAGAACTGCTCAGGTTACAGCATCCATTTTCTCAGTGTTTAGATTAGTCCTACATTCCAGCTACAGTTCTTTGAAGAATGTGTAAAAGTCACATTTTGGAATCCAGCATTAGTATAAGAGCCACTGAAAGAAAAACGTTCATTTCCCCACAGGGAACTATATTTAATATCCAGTGATCAACCATCTAGAAAAGAACATGAAAAAAAATATATGTATAACGGAATCACTTTGCTGTACAGCAGAAATTAAAACATTATAAATCAACCATACTTCAATAAAATTTTCTTAAAAATTAAAAAAAAAAGATAATTTCCCAAGAGCTTGGTCAACCAGTACTGTAAGTGCTATATTCAAGTTTGACAGCATGATTCTCACTGCCCTAAATACTTGCATCTTTTTTATATGTCTTGCAACAAAGGTACTTTGACTACTAGATAAAGGCACTATAGACATAAGTAGTGGAACTCTGAGGCTGAATCTCTCTTCATTTGTCCCCCTCTGTTTTCTACGTGCTTTAGATAAAATCACATGTCTTGACTTCATTCAGTTAGGGTCAAGGAAGACTGTAAAGGGATAGGTAAGGTAAACATTTGACTTTGAAGTTTTACAGATTAACCTTTAAGAGTGGTTTAGACTTTCAGCTCACTTGATGGGAAAGCCCGATTACATTTACTCCGTCAATTTTTCCTTCTCACAGAGTCCCCCTCAAAGATCCTCAGTGAGATTTCCTAACTGTTGAGATAATTAAATAGAAAATCTTGCCATATAAAGTTTATTTTCTAATACTTTTTTTTCTCACAAATATTTTGGCATTACCTTCAGCCCTAAGTGAATTAGAGTGAAGGAAAGCAAAAGAAGGGTGTCAGGAAATCTGAGCTTATAGGTTGATGTGGAAATGAGGTAGGGTCTTTGAGGTGGGGACTCTGATGATGTCCCCTTCCAACAGTATCATCTCACTACAGCCCTGATTTTATCGAAAAATATGTGCTCTAGGTAACGACACACTCCGTTAACACATACTCTTTCTAGCTTTTTAATAATAGTTATAATACATGTTCATGGTATAACATTTTTTTCTAACAGTCTGGAAGAATACTGTAAAGTCAAAAGTAAAAGTCTTCCACCCTCCTCTGTTGCCCATTTTCCTTTCCCAGAGGTAATGGCTATGAAAATATTTTTGGTGAAGTTACCTTTTAAAATTGAGACCCTTGATTACCATTCAAATGTAAATGCTTCTACTTCTCTATTTTCTGCCTTTTTAAAAAGAATTGTTTTGTAGAAGTATAGTTGATTTACAATATTGTGTTAGTTTTAGGTGTATAGCCAAGTGATTCAGTTATATATTTTTTCAGATTTTTTCCCACTGTAGGTTATTACAAGCTATTGAATGTAGCTCCTTGAGCTATACAGTAGGTCCTTGTTGCTTACCTATGTTATGTATACCGTAGTTGTATCTGGTAATCCCCATAGCCCTCACTTGTCCACTTGGTAACCGTAAGTTTGTCTTCTATGCCTGTGAGTCTGTTTAGTATATAGATTCAGTTGTATTATTTCATTCCACTCCGACGTTGGGTCTCTGTGTGCTTTCTCCACACCCAGACAACCAGCCTCCATACTGTCTGCCTTACTCCTACGCCCTTTAAGTCATGATTCCCCCCCACCCCTGACCAAATCTCTGCTCTGCCTCCAAACTCTATGCAACCGTCCTGTTGTCCTGGCCCTTCTCACTCTATTCTGCCTCTTTGTCTTATCCGAAAGCCAACTCTGCCTTCAGTGCAGAATCTCCACTTTAGGGGAGCACTTCACCTCCAACTTTAGTGGCGCTCTCTGCAAAGAACTCTTCTTACTTTTAAGCACCTCTGATTCCCATTCAGTTCTATTTCAAGACTTTAATGACCTCCAGTTTCCTTAAACTTTTTAACCTCCTTATCCAACTCACAGCAAGAGATGATTCCTCTTCCCATCAAAAATGGAGGTAATCAAGCTTCAAAACCAGACCCTGCCCTCAAACTACAAACATCTACATCTGCAGCGTCTTCTGTTTTCCCCTCCTAGTCTTTCATTAGGAGATTCCTTTCTTGGTTATGGTTCATCTCTCCACACCTCAGGAACCTTGATCCAACAATTACTGCCTTTCTTCCCTAGCATGTTCAATATGTCAAAACTGATCTATTTCATCTTTAAAAAAAAAAAAAAAGAAAAAGAAAGAAGGTGCACCCTTGGCCCCATAGTGCTCTCTAGTGACCAGCTCAGGTTCTTCTCTGCACAGCCCAATTTCTTGAAAAGTGGCTACTTCCTTTCCTCCCATGTATTTTCAATGCACTGTTCCCACTGCATTCTGGGAAAGGTCCCTAGTGACTTCCTTCTTCTCAAATTCAGTGAACACATCAGCTGTCTCCGTGGGTCAAGTTGTAGAATGAATTTTCCTTGGTTTCAAAGATACCCTGCTCCCTTCTGACCATCTCTGGAATAAATCACTATTCCTTTCAGGACCTGTACAGGGTGTCCAACTGCCTACCTGGAATCACCTCAGCTGCCCTGCAGATACTTGAAGCCCATGGCCACAGTGCACATGCAGATCTCCACCATGGCTTCTGCACAGCTATTCCTGTAACTCAGCTCTCTGTTCCAATAACATGCGTGTCATCAGGAAAGACTTCCCTGTTGATCCTTTATGTAAAAAAGCAGTACCAAAATAAAGTCTTAAAGCAATTCTTCAACCTGCCCAAGATATTTCCAATTTTCCTTTTCCTGGATTGTTTTTCTCCATAATACGTAATGCCATGTGACATAACATGTATTTACTCTGTTGTTTGTTTAGCATCTTCCTCTCTTCATTAGAATGTAAGTTTCATGAGAACAGGAACTTTGCTTTGGTCATCAGCTCTTCAGAAATATTTGATGAGTGAATGAATGAATAGCTAAAAGTAAATTCTTTAATTCCTTCCACTCAGATATGTCCCCTGTGTTCTCAAAGTTACTGTGTATTAGGCACTGTGCTGTGAAACGTAACGTGGTACTGTCCCAACCTAAACTTCTGAGCAGAGTGCCCTAGTGTCCAGTTCTGTTCGGTTCCTCAGCCTGTCATTTCTACCTGACAACCTGCTTCCTCCTTTTCATATCTTTACTACTATTGCAGTGCCTGTTATATCTCTCCAACATGACTGCCACACCTTAACTGATCACTCCAGCCTCCAGGTCTCTTCTGGAAAATCCATTTTTTGTTTTATCATCTGATCTTTTTAAACTGTAAATCCAATCATGTCACACCTTGATTAAAATCCTTAACTGTCTCTGTAGCCTTCAGGACAGTGAGAACTCCCATAATTTAACAAAGGACACATTACAAAGGGTACCTCTGCGGCATCACCTCTTCTCCCCTGCCCTTTCTCAGAGTGGATAAGAGTTAAGACAGGACTGCCTAGGTTCTAGCTCTGGCCACACAGCTCACCCACTGGTGATCTCTGGTAAGTCACTTATCTCTTCTAAGCCTCCTTTCACTTCCAGACCTGGAAAATGGAGCTGGTAATGTAATGGTATGTACCTTATCGTAACTGTACCTAGCACATAGTAAGTGCTAAACAGGTAGTAGCTAGAATTATTAACATGGCTTTAAAGTCAGTCCATTCTTCACCTCTTGCCCTTCCTCAAGCTACACGTCTGCCTACTTACTCTTTTCCTCACTATCAAGTCGTCCTTCAAGACACCTTCCCTGGTTTTGATACCCCTACAGATTTTATTAGATGCCCACTTTTTGCTCTCAGCCCCGTTTGCATATACTTCTGTCAAAATACCCGACTCACTGCCCTGTAATAATGTGTTAACTGACTGGACTCCTCCCTACCTCCCTCCACACACTAGAAATTCTCTGAAGGCAGAGTGTGGGTGTTCTGACTTTGTTAAATTAACATTTGTTAAGTGGAGCACACAGTACAGAATAGTGAGCCTTACTGCAACACCTGACCACAGATATGTTGAAATAGAGAAGTTTATTACAGTCCTGGAGGAAGCACCGGGCATGCCTCAAGGGGCCACATGGGGAGGCCAAGGCAGAGTGCAGACAGAGAGAGGGGACCTGGGGGACACACGTGCCTTTAGTAGGGTCTGTGGTGGAGTCCTTTGGATTCCTGGGCAAGGGCCTGATAAGTCAATTCAGACCAAAAGAGCATGGTTTTGGTAAGCCCCAGGGGGTCTTACCTAAGGGGCACATAAGGTAACCAGGCCCTGGGAGACAGGGAGACTGTTGATCACAAGGGCTGCTGGGGCTTCACGTCAGGAACTTCTGTTTGCTTGTGACCTTGCACTGCTCTCCAGGGCATGTGCTTCGTTTGTGGGAGGCACTGGTGTCAGTGTAAAGCCCCACACAAAATGCGTGCCTGGCAGCAACACCATGGGGTAGCTTAGCTAGACTCTCATCATTGGGTTGCATTTATTTATCTTCCTATCTTCAGCCGAAAAAAGTGCCTGGGATACAGCACACACTCCAACAATTTTGCTCAAAGAAATGAAATGAAACTTTTATCAATATTTATTGTCTTAGCAATTAAGAGGTACTACCGTCAGGCCCCAACACGCATTTTCAGCTTTCTTTCCTGATATTAGCTGCCAGACTGAACTCTTCCTCGCTCATCTCACCAAGTGCAAACCCTGCCTCTCCCCCAGGGTTCTCTTCCAACTCCGTTTCCTATATGAGGCCCACCCTCATCCAAAGAGCTTAAAATAATGTTCCACTCTCAACAGTCACTGCATTTTTATCAGTAGGTTTTTAAAGTCATTTATCATATATTCTACTTTATTTCATCAAATTTTACCAGTACTGGAATGTGAGCTCCTTGAAGATAAGACTTGGCCCCTAAAGTTTAGCCTATAAACCTTTATAGTGTGTGAACAGCGGAGAGCAGCTTGAAGTATAGGGGATTTTTGCATGGACTATAGGATCTGTAGGACGTCTTGCTCAAGACTAAATAAAATATAGAAAATTACTGTTTTCTCAGTTAATCATAGTCTAGTGTCCGAAGACCATGTCAGAGAAAATCCCTAATGTTCCTAATTTACCGATGAAATAAAACTTTTTTATAAAGACCCTGATGCCTTTATGATAATATATACAATATAACATACTGAATATTTAAATATACAGCTAGGTTTTACATATATATTATTATAATACATGTACATTCCCCTATGCAAAATACGTATATGATGGACTAAAGCCAAATTTCAGAGTATTCTTCACTTTGGAAACTGATTTCTCATTACAAAGTGTGTAATAATTCTTTTTGCAGATACTTAGTTAAGGTAGCTGTTGTCTAACATGTTTAGGAATCTAAAATTTCTTTGTAGCATACATTTTTTGTTTGTTCTCAATTATGTATTCAATTAGTGACCTGGTGATATAGGTAAACTTTATTATTGCATAGCAGTAATGTATTTGAAAAATATATTATTCTTAGACAATAACAAGAGAATATTTTTTAAGTGACTTGAGAAAAACAAAATCACTTATCATTAACTCCTTCAATACATTCCACTTTTGGATGTATTTTTTTTTAATAGTGATGTGTGATATTGAATGCCACAATTCTCTCCACACTACCAACAATATCAAAATGTGAGATGAATTCTAAACTTTCCTGATCTTAACAAAATTATTAGCAATTTTCACCAGAAACATTAAAAATCTTGTCAGTGTATCTACAATTCCTCAGAATATTGCTAATTTATAATTAAAATCCTTGAGAGCTTACCTGTTACCACTCAGAATATTTATAAACAAAATAATAATGCAAACCACATGTCTTCTGCTTTGCTTTGTTAAAATTCTATTAGAGAAGAGAAATAGGCAGAATAGACAGGCTTTCCCAAGGCCTCCTTCACTGGTCTTGGCCCTGCACACCTGTGGTCATGCCTAGAGCTTGGGTCAGCCACTGCCACTATTCTAATCCCATCAGGCCTTCCAGAGCATTGACCCTTGACTGGTCCCTTTCTCCTGCTAAGACTGTATAGTTCATTAGTTCCATAATTTCTGCCAGTATTACACGTTCTCCTGCTGCTCTGTTTTCATCTCATTGTTCTGGAAGGATCCTGAATTCTTCAAACAGGTATGTTATTGCTGCTGGAGAATACATAAGAAGTCAGATAGGAAATCCTTCAAATTCTTCATCGGATCCCAAACTGTACAGCAAACCTACATATCTGTGGTCAACTTGCTGCCTTGCGCTCCACAATAACTGCTTCTAACTTCTTCTATTCACCTCAAATTTTAGGCCCTAATCTTCAGGCAGATGGCCTTGCCCCATATCACAGAGAAAAGAGAAGTCATCACATGGTATATCCCTCAGCTTCCAAGTACAAAACAAGACTCCCATCTAACCCCCCTCCTCCTCTGCCCACCCTGACCCTCCTCTTCCTCTGGGTTTCATGGAAGGTCTGACCGTTGCTCCATCTGTGTATGGATCCCTTCCCTTCCCACTTTCTCAGGAATCTCAAACTGCCGCTTTCACACTGTCTTCATGCTCTCTGCCCTCTGGATCATCGTGTCAACATGGAGGTGAGGTTTAAACGCTGGTAAGGCTACGTAGTAAAACAACACACGCACACACTCCTTAGTCCAGGCTCTCGAATGAGTCTTCTGTACTCCTCGTCTCCAATTCATTATTTTCCATGCACATTTTAACCTACTCTAATCTTACGCCTTCTTTAAAATAACGTCAATAATCTTCATTTGCTTAGTGCTTAGTTTTCCCTCTGATTTCTCAGCAGAATTTAGCAACTGACTACACTCAATCTGCAAAACTCCCTTCCCTTAAATTCCAGGATACCACACTTATACTTTTCTGCTAAATTCTCAGCTGACTCTCTGGCTCCTAGGCAGGTGTCATCTTACCTGGAAAGACTTGCACGGCGGAGTTTCTCTACTCTCTCCTGCTCCGTTTCAGCCATTCCTTTGGCCTCCGTTCCCTCTTCACGCGGAGTGGTAATACTCTGCAGGAAAAAAGGAAGATCATCTCAGTGAGAACAAGCAAAGCCTATTTATTCAGAGCTCGCTATGGCAAGGGAGTAAGCCACCATGGCTATTTGGCTATTAAGAATAATTCTGGGAGGGACGGTGGGAGGAAGGAAGGAAGGAAGGAAGGAGGGAAGGAGGGAAGGAAGGAAAAAAGAAAGAAAGAAAGAAGATAAAGTAAAATAAAATAGAGTAAAATATAATAAAGTTATTAAATTAAAAATAATTATTAAGAAAAAAAATTAAAAAACAAAAACGGACGTATAGGGCCTTAGGACAAATGGTGGAAGCAAAGCTATACAGACAAAATCTCACACAGAAGCATACACATACACACTCACAAAAAGAGGAAAAGGGGAAAAAATAATAAATCTTGCTCTAAAGTCCACCTCCTCAATTTGGGATGATTCGTTGTCTAAAGGAGGGAAGAATAATTCTGTTCTGAACGTTCATGTACGAGTTTTTGTTTGAACATCTTTTCAGTTCTCTTGGGTGTATACCCAAGAGTGAAACTGCTGCATTATATAGTTACTCTGTGTTTGACTTATTGAGGAACTGCCAAACTATTTTCTACAGTGGTTACAGCAATTTACATTCCTAACAACAATATGTGTGTTGCAATTTCTCTACATTCTCACCAGTACCTGTTATTATAGCCATGCTAGTGCATGTGAAGTGGTATCTCGTGATTTTGATTTACATTTCCCTAATGACTAACAATGTAGAGCATCTTTTCATGTATCCACTGGCCATTTGTCTATCTTCTATGGAGAAACAGCGATCCAAATCCTTTGCCCATGTTTTTCAATTGACTTACTTGTCTTTTTATTGTCAAGTTGTAAAAATTCATTATATATTTTGAATACATGGCCCTCATCAGATATATGATTTGCAAATTAGTTTCTTCCATTCTATTGATTGTCCTTTCACTTTCTTGGTGTTGTCCTTTGAGAACAAAAGTTTTTAGTTTTGTTTTGTTTTATTTTGTTTTTTTTTGCAGTACCTGGGCCTCTCACTGTTGTGGCCTCTCCCGTTGCGGAGCACAGCCTCCGGACGTGCAGGCTCAGCGGCCATGGCTCACGGGCCCAGCCGCTCCGCAGCATGTGGGATCTTCCCAGACGGGGGCACGAACCCGTATTCCCTGCATCAGCAGGTGGACTCTCAACCACTGCACCACCAGGGAAGCCTAAGTTTTTAGTTTTGTTAAAGTCCAGTTTGTCTATTTTTTCTTTGGTTGCTTGTACTTTATATGTTAAAACGCCATTGACTAATCCAAGGTCACGTATATTTACATTTATATTTTCTTCTAAAAGTTTTATAGTTTTGTATCTTACATTTATGTCTATGATCCGTTTTGAGTTAAATTTTGTGTATGGTGTGAGGAAGGAGTCCAACTTCTTTTGCATATGGATATCCAATTGTTCTAGCACAATTTGTTGAAATTACTGTTCTTTCCCCCACTGAACTACCTTGGCACTACTGTCAAAAATCTGTTGACCACTAATGTAAGGGTTTATTTCTGGACTCTCAGTTCTATTTCATTGATATAATGTCAATCCTTGAACTAATCCTATAATAATTCTATTGATGATTGCATTATTATAGCAAGTTTTTAAATCAGGATGTGTGAGTTCTCCAATTTTGTAGTTCAAGATTGTTTTGGTTATTCTGGTTCCTTGAATTTCCATATGAATTTTAATATCAGCTTGTCAGTTTCTGCAAAGTGGCAGCTGTGACTTGGATAGCATTATCTTTAATCTGTAGATCAATGTGGGAAGTATTGCTATCTTCACAATTATGTTTTTCAATACATGAACATGGACCCTTGAGCAACATGGGTTTGCACTGTGTAGGTCCACTTACGTGGATTTTTTTTCACTAAGTAAGTGCCACAGTCCTACACAATCCATGGTTGATTGAATCTGTGGATGTAGAACCACAGATACAGAGGGCCAACTGTAAGGTTATATGCAGATTTTCAACTGTGTGAAGGGTCAGTGCCCCTAATCGCCACGTTGTTCAAGGGTCAACTGTAATCAGATCTAACTTAGTTTATCTCAACATTTTATAATTTTTTAGAATACAATTTTTATACCTCTTTTGTTTAGCTTACTCCTGATATTTTATTCTTTTGGTGCTATTGTAAGTGGAATTTTCTTAATTTATATTTTTGAATTATTCATTGCTAATATATAGAACTGTAATTGATTTTTGCTTATCGACCTTATATCCTATAACCTTAATGAAATTATTAATTCTTATAGATTTTAGTAGGTTCCTTAGGATTTGCTATGTATGAGCTCATGTCATCTGCAAATAGATGTAGTTTTACTTCTTCATTTCTAATCTGGATGCCTTTTCTTTTCCTTGTCTAATCGCCCTAACTAGTCTGGTGCAATGTTGAATAGAAGTGGTGAGAACAGACATCCTTGTCTTATTCCTGATCTTAGATGGAAAGCATTCAGTCTTTCACCGTTAAGTATGATGTTATGTAAAATGTGAGGTCAAAAATGTTGCGGGAGTGGGCAGTAAAAGTGCAGATTTGTTAGAATGTGTTGGAACTTAAGGGATCCCTTAAGTGATCACTTAAGGGATCCCTTAAGTTAAAGTTCACACTTTAAACTTACACAATGTTGTTATATGTCAATTATATCTCTATTAAAGCTGGAAATAAATTTTAAAAAATTTATACTGCCTAGAGAAACCCTGGCACCAGTAATTCTCTTCCTGTAAAATATCCATGATCCTCTTAAGTGAAAATTAGTTATATTTTTCCCTACCATATATTTAAAATGTATTGCTAACTACTAATTATTAAATGGTCTTGTAGTATTAAGAATCCTCAGAACAATTTTAAAAAACTGAAGTATAGTTAATGGACAATATTACATAAGTTACAGGTGTGCAATATAGTGATTCACAATTTTGAAAGTTTATACTCCATTTATAGTTATAAAATATTGGTTATATTCCCTGTGTTGTACAATATATCATTGTAGTTTATTTTATACATAATAGTTTGTACTTCTTAATCCCCTACCCCAATCTTGCCCCTCCCGTTTCCCTGTCCCTAAAGGTAATCACTAGTTTGTACTCTATATCTGTGAGTCTGTTTCTTTTCTGTTATATTCACTAGTTTGTTGTATTTTTTAGATTCCACATACAAGTGATATCATACAGTATTTGTCTTTCTCTGGGACCATTCTGTTTGTTAAATAAAATACCCCAAAGTAAGATTTTGGTTCTGATATCTTTCTTTAACCTGCTCCAAATAACCTTCTTAGCTGGTATAAATATCAGAAATCAATGTCCATAATATTTAAAAAAAATAGTTGAGAGTACCAATGTGGGTCACTGAGCAAATCAAGATTATTAGATGAAAAATAATTTAATGTAAAACCTCCTTAATAGCATAAATTCAGACTTTTAAACAAATACAGTGCTGTATTTATATTGAAAGGTAAGAAAATATGAAGTTGCTTTCAGCACTGAAAAACCGTGGTAACTTTTCATAATTCATCGGCTATAAAAAGAAATTAAGCATGAGTAAATTGGTCTGCTGGATAGCATTTCTTATTATGTGTTTCTTTCTCCTTTGCTTCCAAATCTAGATCTTCTCTATCTAACTTCTCCAGATCTACCAGAAGAGGAGTGAAGGAAAAGATACCCACCCACGTAATAGTGTGATTGATTAGAAGTTTCTGTTTGAAAAGGAATTGTTTGAAAGCAATGGGATGGCTTATTAGTTTCACACGATTCTCTTCTTTCTGGTTTCTCTTTAGAGAGAGAATAAATTCAAAAGCAATTCCAGTCTGAAGTATAATTATTTGCTTGCATAACAAAATTCTCTTATCTTTTTCTGCACATTATTATTCTTACCTGGTTTAAGAAGAAAAACTCTTTAATCTCTTAGAACTCTCTAACAGTAAAAAGTGTAGGAGTTTAAAATTGTCCTTTCATATTCTTATAATTTTCCGAAGGTATTAAAATTACTTTTTATATGTTTGAGTGATTGTAAAAAAAAATCCTAAATCTGAAATCAGTTGCATTGGCTATTTGGCTTTGCAGAATAGGGAGAAAATTATTCGTTCATTGATTATTTATATAGAGAGACTAAGAAAGAAACTATTAACTGCTACCAATGTTATATAATAGGCTTTAATGTTTATGAACGTACTTTTTACTTTGAATAATATCCCTTTATAGTTGTAAAATAAAGTCTGAAATACTAATTGTAGTTCAGTTTATATTACAGCTGAAATGTTTATTTCTGAACCTATTTTTCAACATGTCATCATAAGAAGCCAATGTCTGATTTCTTTTGAAGTTCTGTTTTATGCCCTTCATTCATCTGTATAGACAGCTTCTTAGAAAGGCCAACTTAAAATTGAAATTTAAAATACACTGGGCTTCCCTGGTGGCGCAGTGGTTGAGAGTCCACCTGCCGATGCAGGGGACACGGGTTCGTGCCCCGGTCCGGGAAGATCCCACATGCCGCGGAGCGGCTGGGCCCGTGAGCCATGGCCGCTGAGCCTGCGCGTCCGGAGCCTGTGCTCGGCAACAGGAGAGGCCACACACTGAGAGGCCTGCGTACCGCAAAAAAAAAAAAAAAAAAAAAAATACACTTATGCCAATAAAGTCTCAAGCAGAGTGATGTCTCCAGTATCTGAGTGCTCATCATTCTGCTAGGCTTTATTTGGGTGTGGTGGTGAGACATGTAAATAAAAACTCAGAGGGAATTTAAGGATATGATTACCAAAGAAGGACATTATCCTCAGTCTGCATTGTACTGATAATTAGTTGTTCTCAGTTGTTAAATATGCTCCTAATTTGTATTTATTCAAAGACTGTTAGCTCACTGCCATAAAGTTTTAATTATTTTACTGTAAGTTAACGCTAGATATGAGATTTACATATTCATATCTTGACTAGAAATTTTACTTTGTAAACATTCTAGAGTGGGAGAAGCCATAAACCTTTAATCCCGATTTTGCCAAAATAAAAAATTGAGATTTATATATAAAGAATTTGAAATATAAATTCTGATACATGAAAGTTTGTCTCCCTTTCATAGCTAACTTGTTAACAGTGTTTTGGGGGGATGGAAGGTGCTTATAAAAGTACTGTAATTAAATTTACACACAAACAAAAGATGTTTTATGATATGTGTTATTTCATTATTTAAATTGGATATTTGGGGGGAACTCTGAATGGTTTTCTAGACGAATTATAATTCCTTTGCACAAGTGCATTTAAGTAGAAACATAGCTATTAACAATTACATTTGTTGAAAACACATATGTACTTATTTATATAATTTGTACAAAAAAAAGAAAAGATTCATACAGCTCAGATACATCTCATGGAATACAAGCCTACACTTTTGCATCTCATGGAATACAAGCCTAACTTTTTCACAGAAAAAGTTAAAAACCAGCCGTAATTAAATGGTTATAGATTTGAAGCCTACACTTTTGCATCTCATGGAATACAAGCCTAACTTTTTCACAGAAAAAGTTAAAAACCAGCCGTAATTAAATGGTTATAGATTTCTGCTCATACAACTTCAGTAATTGTTCAATAAAACACTCAGTGATTTGAGTGTCTAGTTGTCCTTGCTTGTGTAAGTTCAGAGTATTGAGCACAGCATGGTAGAAATGTTCCTGTACTTGTCTCTTTTTCCATTGTTCCTTTTCATTGGGGCATTTAAGACTGATCATACCTGCCAGTGCAGATCTTTTACCTAATTCAAGATTATCAGAGGAAAGGCAAAGATTCTCGCAAAATTTATTTAAAAACTCAATAACCAGTGGCATGTACGTTGAAAGTGGCACACCAGCATAAGTCCATGGCAGTGGAGCCATGTTTTATTCACTGGCAAGGTGAAGGGTGAGACCAGAGGAGTGTCAAATATGTGTACTTTAAACTTTACCTTCTCTGTGATTTGGTGTTTATTATTTTTCTATTAAAAGTTCTTTGCAATTTCTAACATTTTCAGAACACAAAGGAAAAGAAATTTTATATAGTTTAATCAAGATAGCTAAGGGTATCAGAAGTAACGGCGCCACCTCAATTTGGAGTCATGGGTGGGTCAGTGAAGTGAGCAGATACAGAGTAGTGGACCAAAGAAGAGATGTAAATGTTGATCCCTTCTTTCTTGGCTCAGTCCCTTCCAAACTCCATGAAATCAGTGAGGGCTTTGGTCCCTTCATCATTTTCACTCTCCTGGTGCCAGTACTAGAATAAGTGGGCAAAAAATTTAAGGGTGTGCCCAAAACCTCAGTAGTCAAGACAAGTAACACCATTTTTAACATCATTTTTGAAAAGAAAAAGGACAATGAACAAAATATCAAGCTTTTAGATAAGTACAGGATGAGCTGAGCCATGTCAGAGCCTAAGGAAAAAGATAAAAATTGGAAATTCTAGTCCTATCAGTAACTATAGCCTTGTTTTAACACATTAGAGCCTGAATTCCAACCCTCTGTTTCTTCCCTTTGTTCTCACTTCAACAAATAACTTCACTCCCTAAACTCCAGATCTATATTTCATCTTCCATTCTTGGCTTCCACCTGGCCAGAGTGATCAAGGAAAGAACACCGGATTCTAGCCCAGCTTCATTTTATATCTAAGCTCTCATCCTACTATAAAATCATATAATTGGATTCCAATGAGTCTTGGTAAGAGACAGTGTGGTTGATAATTTGAGGCTCGGGCCCCTGTCAGCTGCTCTGCAGAAAAGTCCTATCAAGCTCCTCTGGAAATCTGTCATCTGATTGTACACGAAGGATCCACAAGAACTACCTACACCATCTCCTGACTGTACACTTTCAGGATTATCACATTACTCTATTTTTGCAAGTTCTTATGATACCTTATATCAACTGTGGCAGTTGCTATGGAAGTGGCCATATAATATTCTTCAAAGTCTTTAACTTGGTGTTAAGAGCAAAGAATATTTTGGTATATAGCCATTTCTGTTTTTCTATTTTTCATGTAATGTTTCCTGTGATGATGTGTTAGTAGGTCAGTTTGCCCACTATTTTCTTCCTTCCAAAGGAAGGAAGCTTTTGTATTTCATAACTGATATAGTTATGCTTAACTAAATATGACTTGTATAAACTGAGCCACAAGTGTCATGAAAAGTTCAAATACTATAAGTAAACCAAAACAAAAATATTTCTAATTTTTCAGCATTTGGAAAAATCTTTTAATAATATTAGCTTTGAAAAATGAAAAAAAGTTCTAAACTTGCAATCTGTTTTTAAAAATTGTGTTTTCTGTTAAACACTCTTTTCCTGTGATAAGACTTTAGATGACTGTTATTCATATTGTAATTTTTGGCGTTCTGTTTTTAGAGTGTTTGAGCCCTCTTTCTTTTTTTTTAATTATCTAGGTTTAATTTAAAGTGCACTTGTTAGTAAGGATGGGACAGAAGAAGGGAGAAAAGAAGGGGTTCCGCCTCTGCAAAGTGATTTCCCCAAAACCTTATGGGATTAAGTATCATTTTGCCCGTTTTTAGATGAGGAAACAGGAACTAAGAAAATGAGAGTAACATTAGCTACATACAGCTAGTAAATTAATAGTAGTACTTGGAATACAAAGCCAAGCGCCTTCCAAAATGTGCTCTTAAGCACTAGGATATAAGAGAAGTTTTAAACTATTTATTAAAGCCACAAATTATATAACATGAAATTAAAAATAGTTTCCTGACCTGCAACTGAAAAATGAAGAAAATTTTCTGGTTCATGGGTTTACGCCTTTGAAATCATCAAGCAGGACCCTGTGGACTCTCCCTGGGTACAAATCCTTTCTGTGTCCCCCGTTTCTTGTTTGTAGGAAAAAAGGCTTCAGCATCCTAGACTTTCCCTGAGTACCAAAGGGCAGATTCAAATAGTTGCTAATCAGGGAAGTGAGAGAATGCTAAACCAAAGGAGGAGCAGTCAAGAAACAGTAGTGCAGGGACTTCCCTGGTGGTGCAGTGGTTAAGAATCCACCTGCCAATGCAGGGGACATGGGTTCGAGCCCTGGTCTGGGAAGACCCCACGTACTGTGGAGCAACTAAGCCCGTGAGCCACAACTACTGAAGCCTGCGCGCTCTAGAGCCGGTGAGCCACAACTACTGAGCCCGTGAGCCACAACTACTGAGCCCACGAGCCACAACTACTGAAGCCCACATGCCTAGAGCCCATGCTCCACAACAATAGAAGCCACTGCAACGAGAAGCCCGCACATGGCAATAAAAAGTAGCCCCTGCTCGCCGCAACTAGAGAAAGCCCACGCGCAGCAACGAAGGCCCAACACAGTCCAAAATAAATAAAAAAAATAAAATAAAAAAATAATAAATAAATTTATTAAAAAAAGAAAAAAGAAACAATAATGCAGCCATGGGTGCACAGTCGTGGTTCCTCCTGAAGGAATATACATAACTCTATCTTTGAATTCTTCTGTAGGAACTAAGGTCTCAACCCAAGAGGAGGATGGTAACTTCCAGCTGAGCAGTAGATTCCTGGAGCACTGCTCTGTTACCTCACCACCAAGCAAACAGAAGAAAGTCACACACCCTGCAGTCCTCACCCCAAATTTTGCCTATAAAAACTTCTCCTGGAAAACCATCAGGGAGTTTGTGTTTTTTTGAGCACAAGCCACCCATTCTCCTTGCTTAGCCCTTGTCCTCACTTTTTGCTCTGAGGCAGATCAGTGTAGTGATCACCACTTCAGCTTACTTAACCAGAGACCTGTGTATTTCTCTGTTTGTACAACTCATACTTAATTCAACAAAGTTTGACTTCATTCCTCCCAATTTTCTTTCCTCTCCTTTCAAGGACTTTTAAAAATTATTCTGTTTGCTTATCTTTTAAAGAGAAAAAAGTATCTGCATAAAATAAAACTCTTTCTTTTGTTTATTGTCATATTTAAGCAGAATATTTTTTATTCTAAAAATAATTGTATCAAAATGAGACAGGAGGGAAGGGGGCAGGGCACAACCTTTATAAGAATGACATAGCCATTGAGCATACAACAAAAACTGGTTAGAACCTACTGGGCCCAAGATGGCTGAAGATTCAACTTCCAGTAGACTTTGAGCCTCATTATATGCTCATTGTGATACATTAGCATATGCTAAATTGAAACAGGAGGGAATGGGATAGGGTACATCCTTTAAAAGAATGACATAGCTGTTGAGGACATGACAAAAACTGGGTAGAACCAACTAGGTCCAAGATTGATACTGAGCAGGGCCTCCATGACCTGCCTCCATGACCTTCCCTGAGTTCCAACTGGCAGATTCAAACAATTGTTAATTAGAGAAAGGAGGGGATGCAAGACCAGGGAGAAACAGTCAAGAGAAACAGTAGTGCAGCCTTGGTGCAAGGTCCTGGTTTCCCATCAATGGATACACACAACAATATCTTTGAGCTGTTTTGCAGATACTGAAACCCCCTCCAGGTGGGAGAAGTTAACAATTAATGATGGTATGCTGCCCACAAGCATGTAGACCCCAGACCAGTTGGAACCTGAAGGTTGATGATGCTGACTCCTACTTACCTCACCACCAACCAACCAGAAGAATGTCCACAAGCTGATCACACGCCCTTTGAACCATTACTATAAAACTTCTCACTAACCTCTCCAAGTGGGGACACATAGTTTTTCGAGGCAGGAGCCTGCTGTGTCCCCCTTTGCCTCACAAAGAACTAAAGCTCTCCTTTTCTACTTCACCCAAAACTCTGTCTCTGAGATTGGATTCAGCACCGATATACAGAGAAGCTGAGCTTTTGGCATCAAGATGGTGAAAGATTTAACTTCCAGTGGACCTTGGGCCTCACTATATGCTCATTGTAATACATTAGCAGATGTTAAATGACACAACCACAGGTGCCACGACGGTTCGAGGCTGACCATAAAAGCTCAAAAAGTGGGCGGTGGTCCAATTCCTGGAAATCTCCACCCCCTTCTCCAAAACAGTTGGAATACTCCTCCCACTCATCAGCCTATGAAATTACCCAGCCCATAAAAACTAGCCAGCCCATACTTTGGGGCCTCTCACCTTCCGAGATGGCCCACACTCCGTCTGTGGAGTTTCTCCTAGTGTTGTTCTTGCCTTTTGAGACAGACCGCATTCTGTCCATGGAATGTGTATCTCTCTAAATAAATCCACTTCTTACCTTCGCTTGGTCTCTCACTGAATTCTTTCTGCAACAAGACACCAAGAACCTAAGCTTCATTAAGTCCTGAGATCAGGTATGTGATCTCAATTAAAAGACAGGGGGTTAAGTCCTGATCTGGGTTTTGGCTGGGTTCAAGTCCTGGCCTGTGGGTCCAAGTCCCAATCTGAGTTGCATGGTTTCAAAATGACACACCCACAGGTGCCATGACAGTTCAGAGGCTGACCATAAAAGGCCAAAAAGTGGCCAGAAGTCCCAATTCCTGGAAATGCCCGCTTCCCCAAAATAGTTGGTATAATCCTCCTACTTATTAGATATGAACTTATCCAGCCCATAAAAACTAACCACTGGATATCATTTCGGGGCTGCTCACACCATCTGAGACAGACTGCATTCTGTCTTTGAAACGTTTATCTCCCAGGGCTGTTCCTGCCTTCTGATATGGACTGCATTCTACCTATGAAGTGTGTATCTCTAAATAAACCTGCTTTCACTCGTCTTGCTCTTGAATTATTTCCCACAGGAAGCCAAGGACCCTCACTTGGCAGCCCGTCCCAGGGACTCACCTGAGACCTGGGACATGACCATCCTCTCTCACCCCATTCTCCTGCAACAAAAATAACTTGGCTTTTTCTCTTTAAAAAGTTGTTTTCAAATGGCAAAGAAAGTAAATACATTTTAGTGTTGTGTTTTATTTTAAAAAAGGGTTTACAAAACAAAATGGCACACATAGACCTGCTCCCTCTAAATCTCACTTCTGCAGGAAAGAGGTATAGGCATTTTTAGATGAATTTATAGCTAATGTACGTGTGCATATGTATAAACGCACAGAGACATGCCTGTGTGTGCCCATACGTACACACATACATATATATGTTTCACACTACATATTAGAAGTTTGCTGCGTGCCTTTGCAGGCATATGCAGGAAGGGGAAGGAGAGGAAGAGCAACTTGCTAAAACAAGTTGGAGCAACCAGAGCTCAAGACTGTAAAGTGCCTCAGAGAGCAACATACATAAAAATATTCCTTGGCTGAGAAACTAATCACTGATAAATTTAGAACAGTTTCAGTTTTTACACAGGAGGCGTAAGGGTAAAAGCCAGACAACTTCTGAAGTAGTCTTGTAGGGAAGAGGATGGTAATTCTTAAAAGCAATGGGTCCAAAGGAGATTCAATGCATAACAATGAGCTCTTTAGGTTAATTAGCAGCTAGCAGGTAGGCTGGCCCCATCCTGTTGAATTACACTGTACCGTACAAAGCAGGGCCAGCCTTTCAGGATTCAGTACCATACTGACGGGGTTCCTGTCTTAAGGAATCTTGTGTGACATGAACTGTGATAGGGAATGAGTCATATTTTGTATCTCAGAGTATTTAAATTAAAACCAAATACTCATCCCATAGTAAAAGAACAAACAAAAAGGGGAAGCTGATGCCACCAGCAATTCAAAAGGTTTAGAGAAGACCTTCAAGACGGTGGAGGAGTAAGACGCGGAGATCACCTTCCTCTCCACAAATACATCAGAAATACATCTACACGTGGAACAACTCCTACAGAACACCTACTGCACGCTGGCAGAAGACCTCAGACCTCCCAAAAGGCAAGAAACCCCCCACGTACCTGGGTAGGGCAAAAGAAAAGAGAAAAAACAGAGACAAAAGAATAGGGACGGGACCTGCACCAGTGGGAGGGAGCTGTGAAGGAGGAAAGGTTTCCACACACTGGGACCCCCCCACAGGCTGCCTTCTTCCTTCTTCCTTCTTTCTTTCTCCTTTTCTTTCAAGGATATAGTAGCCTGCATGCAAGGTGGCTCCCAAGGATGCCAGCCACATTGCAAACAAGTGGTGTCGTGTCACTAGAACTAGCCGATAACATGAGTGTAGACATGATGTGTGTTGTTTCCTGCCCGGCACGTAAGAGCCACAGACCATCGCGGCGTCGCTCTTTCATATAGTATTTAAATAACTTTGTTGTTTTACCATAGTTTTAGATTTACAGCAAAGTTGCATGCATAATAGAGAGAGCTCTCATATATACAGACGTTCCTTGGTGTCTGCAGGGAGACTGGTTCCAACACCCTCGAGGATACAAAAATCCACAGATCTCAAGTCCCTTATATAAAATGGCATACTATAACCTATGCACATCCTCCTGTATACTTCAAATCACCCCTAGATTACTTACAATACTTCATACAATGTAAATGCTATGTAAATCATTACTGGGTATGGCAAATTGGGTGACACTCCCCATCACTTTCCACTATGCTTTGCCATGTGCAAATCTTTTTTTTTTTGCGGTACGCGGGCCTCTCACTGCTGTGGCCTCTCCCGTTGCGGAGCACAGGCTCCGGATGCGCAGGTCCAGTGGCCACGGCTCACGGGCCCAGCCGCTCCGCGGCACGCAGGATCCTCCCGGACTGGGGAATGAACCTGCGCCCCCTGCATCGGCAGGCGGACCCCCAACCACTGTGCCACCAGGGAAGCCCCGGGCATAACCACTTTTGAAAACTATTTTGCATTATTAACTATCTTAGAACATACACTCAGTTATGTCACTCAGGCTGTGTAACCATTCAGAGTATAAACTAGGAGGGCTACAAACTGCACAAAACTACATTTATGAAGGATCAGTGGAACACTTTCCACAAGTCCAAACTGGAAATAACCCCAAAGTTCCACAACATTAGATGGTAAATGAATTACCATCTATTCCTACAGTGGGACATTAATCAGCATTGGGTGGACACTAAGTACTCTTCACCCCAAACCTGAAATGAATCTCAAAGATGTAACATGGTGCGACAAAAATCCCGGCACAAAAGGATACACACCGTGTGTGCGGGAAAAATGACTTCATGGTGCTGACCTCAGCATTAGTGCTCGTATTGGGGGAGGAGGGATGGGCTAGTGATTGGGAGGAAGGTGAGAAGGCTCTAAGGGTGCTGGTAACAATCTATTTCTTCATCTGGGTGGTGGTGCAGGGTTACAGGCTTAAGCAGTTTTCTATGTGCATGTCTAATAAAAGCAGAAGTGACCATAAAACCACAGACTATAGAAATAAATTATAGAGAAATACGTTCAATCTGTTTGGCCGAGGAGGCAAAGTTTTGAAAATCAGAAAACTACATGATTGCTTCAAGCATTTAATTAGCTTATATCAAGCAATTCAAGCAAACATAATGAACAATCAGGATACAAAAATGGGTGAAGAAGATTAACAGATGGCCAATTATGAAGTCAAAGCAGATCATTTTTAATAATTCAGAGACATCAGTGTGAAAAACAAGAGAGATTGTTCTTTGTGCCTCGTCTGATTGGCAGAGCTCTGTAAAAGACCACAGACAGGGTAGTGGAGCCAGAAGGAGAGGAAGCCTGGTCGGGTGAGCGAGCAGAGACTCTGAGCCAGGCTGCCTGGGCTGCAATCCTGGCTCTTCCATCTATGGCCCTGTGACCTGTGACAGCTCAGAAAGGATTTACAGAGGAGGGGAAATGTGCCTAGCAGCAGGCCTGGCACATGGAGGTTCTCATGGTACTCAACTAACAAAACCCCAGACTTGCCATGCTCAGGATGCTGTGGTCGAAGAACACACCTTCTGTTGTCCCCACTGACAACCTGGCCCAAGCCCCTACATGTTCCCCTGGGTGCCTGCACCAGCCTCTGACCACCCAGCCCACCACCACCTGCTGGGCCCCTCCAGTCTCCTCCCACCACGCCAGGATCTAATCACACCCTCTCCTGCAGGACTGCTGTTCCCTGCACAGGAACTGCGTCCTTCCCTCAGCTCCAGCTTCCCCCAGCACCAAGCCCTCTGCAGCGCTCAACCTCCTGCCCTCTTCCTGCAGGTTCAGCCCCCTCTGGCCCCAGCGCCTTTGTACAAGCAGAGCCCTCACTTGTCTCCTGTGCTGCCCAGCTCAGAGCTCACTTGTCCCTTCCTCCAGATCCCAGCTTCCCGACTCCATGAGGGCTCACCTCCCCCAACAAAATGTGCCAGAGCTGTAAGGACAGGATCAGGAACTCTTTCCACTCTGGCTGTTGTAAATTTACCCAGGTTTTGGAAATCTGCCTCCCACACGTGACTGTCAACTCCGTGTTATCCCGCCATGATGGCATCTCCAAATATTCCCTCAGTCCCTGGCTAAGCTGTCGAATGACTAAAACCCTGGCCAGGTTTCTGGTCTCCCCTAGGAGCTGAGTGACTTTGGGCAACTTACTTGTACTCTCTGTGTCTGCAAGCAGGCAGTGATGAAGTTGAGGAAGATCAAGATCATACTGGGCCCCACAGCTCTAATCACTCTCCTCCCCACCTACACACTGGTGATGGATTTAAAGTCATTTAAAAATCAAAGTGGACCAAGGTGGCCATTGTCGTTGTGGTTTCAAATACCTCCCCTCATCACTGAGAACTTGAGTTTTCGGAAATGGTTCAAACTCAAGGACACCACCAGCCGTTTTCAAGAGTGTCTGCTAACAGCTCTAGTGGCAACCTTGCGGTTTCACTATCACAGCCACCCACCAACTATGTAATCGTCTCGACCCCAGCCAACCTTTCCTTGCTTAACAAGCACCTTTACTTCTTGCCAGCTCCAATCCTAATTCTTGATAACCAATTTATGTAATCTTGAAAGTTTTCTGCCATTATAAGCCTTCCCCATTTTGTAGCCTGGGGATGACAATTCAAGTGCATCTGGGTCTCCAGGGCTGCAGTTCTAACAACCCCCAAATAAATATCTCTAATTCAATCAGGTCTGGGTTTCTGAAATTTTGTTTGACACCACAAACTGCCTCTGACAGAGACATCCCGGAGGGGGATCCCACAGTGGCTTCAGACCAGCTTCTTTTGTCACAAAAGATATCAGTCTCTCCATCCTTGGGCCCCGGACAGGGCGGGAACTGGGCATCTGCGCTCTCAGCAACATTTAGGTGACCTAGGACGAGGCCCGCTGAGGGACTGGGAAACCTAATAAAGGATGTGTTCTTACATAAGCCAAACCCAAGTCTGGATTCCCTTGGAGGTGGATCCCTAGGCTGGGCCCAGCGCAGGGGATCAGGAAGCCCCCAGTTGTGCCCCCTCCTGGATCCCCACTTATCTGGGGCTGCGGTTCTTTCCTGGTTCACAGGGCCGGGTCCTCAGGCTGCTCTCCCACCAGATAGTGTGGTCCAGGATGTGACCCGGGCTTATATACACCCCCAGGAGGGGGATGGAGCTATTGGGGTCCCACCCTAAAGACCGTGGCTCCTCCCCCTGGGGAATGGGGTCCGGTGAGGGAAGAGGGTATTCAGACCTGCTGCCCAGAAGGGAGCAGAGGGCAGGGGAGGGGAAAGGAGGGGAGGGTCTGCTCTGATTAGGTCAGGCACCGTTGGCCCTGGTGATAACAAGGTCTCTGCTGCACCTCTGTGATCTTCTCATGATCCTCTCAAGGTCACTTAACCCCATCTTCACTGATAAGGTACTGAAATCTGAAAGGCTTCTTCCCTGGGGAGGTGTGATGCCAGACCCTCGGGCTCCCCTGCTCTTCCCGGGCACAATCTCTGGCACCCTGGGCATGTGGAGGGGCCTGCACCCCTCAGGTTCAGGGGTCTGGCTGACTCCATCCTATGTTCCCTGCACCCACAGATCAAGTGGGTCCCTAGTCCCGGGTTGGAGGGCCCCTCATCCCAGAGGGGAAAGTGTACACAGACCAGCTCCGGACCTGCCTGACACACAGAAGAAAAACTGTGCAAAGTCCCAGCCCAGGAGACAGGTGTGCTGATGACGGTTCAGGTTTCCAGCCTGAAAAGAGCGTCCAGGATGGTGTAGAATGAAGCAGGAACCCCGGGGCCAGGGGGTAGCGGTGCACACAGTACAGTGTCCTCTGAGCGTCCGCTGACTCTGCTTCCTGCTTGTGCCCCACGGCTTCAGTGCAGCAGAGATTAGAATGACCTCGCCCTTTCCAGTCCTCAGCCCTACCCCATCTTTAGGCAGGTCACAGCCCTGTCCAAGACCAAGTTACCAGCATGTTTTTTCTCACATCAGTAATATTCTCCTTTGCATAAATAAAGTCTGCACTGGAGAGTGGAAGTGGCAGTGATTGGAAGATAAATGATGATTTTACTTTTTATCTGTTGTGATGAGAGCTAAGGGCTTAGTCACACCTTACAGGAAAGGAAAGAGAGTGTTGGCCTTACAAGTGCACCAAGCAGACAAAATCAGTTAACAATGTGTGCACTAGACCATGGTTTTGACGTATAAGATTTGCATATTCTAGAATTAATTAGCTACTTAATGAGTACCACAGATATTTATTGAGTGCTTATTAATTAATAACTAGGACCATTATAGGAGATGGGAATACAGTAATGAACAACAGCAATTCCCCACACTGTCTTGTCTCAGCATCTTTGAAATGATTTTTCCCTTAATAGGTAAAATGTATCTCTTATTTTCCAGCAACCTTCTCTGCAATTCAGAAAACAACTCATTTCCTACTCTCCATTCTCAGTAATGGAACTATCATTTGCCCAAGTGCAAATGCAGAAATCCTTGGAAGAATCTTTGAATTCTCATTCCTTAATCCCAACCAGTCAGTCCAGCTGCAAGTCCTGTGGGCATTAGATTGAACCTCTGTCACTGCATCCCACACCACTGTCCTAGGGCCCCCGCTCTGGCCCCTCCTCTGTAACCCCCCCCTTTAAGGCCACAGAATTCTAACGGGAAAAGTTCTTGTTCACGTGACTCCTGGCAAGCAGGGAACTGGTATAAAATCACAGTTGATTCTTGTCAATCTCGTGGCCAAGAACAGAGTCAATAAGCAAAGAAAAGTAAAGAAGAACTGAAGTCAAGTGACTTGACTTCCAGATCACTTATGAAATTTCTGAAAAGTGTCAACTGAGTGATAAGGTCTGATGTCCGACTGCTCTGAGTCCAAGCGTGAAGAGGAGACAGACATCGATTCTTCAAATCACCTATCCTAGGAGATTCAACTGTATGGAATGATTGGCCCTTGAAGGCATTTCATCAGGATTCTGGTTTTCTCTACTAGTATTGTTAGTCCTCTGTGTTCTAACCCATATGGTATGACAATGTCATTAACCAGCCCAACAGGGAGCTCATGACGAATACCTTTAGCCTTTGAGAATACACATACTGTCCTAGGGAGAATATTGGCAGAAACGTGAATTTTAAAGGTGCTTTGGTGAGAATTCAGGTGGAAATGAGGAATGTGTGACTTGAAACTGGAAGAAAGGTGATTCTTGGTATATCGCGGGAGAAGAAGACGGCTGAATTGTGTCCTACAGCTGTGTGGAAAGCAGAACTTGAGAGGGAATCGCCTGGATATCTGGCTGAGATTTCCAAGCAACGGGTTGAGGGTGTGGCCTGGTTCCTTCTTGCTGCTTACAGAAAAATGTGAGAGGAGGGAGATCGATTAAGGGGACCAGTCAGAAAATAAATAAGTAAATAAAATAAAATAAAAGCAGGATTTGATGATTTTGGAGATCCTCAGCCTATCCAGATTGCAAAAATAGCTGAACTTAGGAGAGTCGCTGTTAGACAATGTGTGCTGGAGAGAAGACCCGGGTGTGGCAGCACCGCGTTGCTAGGGCAGATTTGAAACCCAGCAGAACCAATTTCATGAGCTTTCAAGGCCTGGCAGTAATCCTCTCTGGCTGGGGACCCCACCCTCTGGGTCCAGATAGTTTACACTTTATGGAAATATGGTTAATATACCCTGGTTAACTATTGATGACATTTGATCCACTGGGGGATGTGTTCTTTAACTAACCAGAGTGACAGAATTTTGTACATATCAGAACCACGCGGCCTCCTGCCTTCCAAGATGGCGCACACTCTGTCTATGGAGCGTGTATCTCTCTGAATAAACCTTCTTTCACTTTACTACGTCTTGCTCTTGAATTCTTTCCTGCACAAAGCCAAGAACCCACACTTGGCGGCCATCCCAGGGACTCGGACACGTCTTGGGATGTGACCATCCTCTCGCACCCCTCTCTCTTTCCTGCAACATCTTTCCTGGCACCCAGTGCGGGGCCTCCAAGGCCATAATCTCGATCCGCCTACTGGGCTATGGCTCCCCTCTGAAGGGTGGCTGGGCCTTATCCTGAGCCATGTAGATTCAAGTAGCCCGTTAAGGGGCAGCTGACGTCGCCTGCAGGGTCTGGCAGAGACCAGTTCTCTGGCCACGAAGAAGCGCACTGAGGCCAAGGCTTTTCCCCCTCAGTCTTTCTCATTCTCCTATTGCTCTATCTCTTTGGACTTGAAAAGATCCACCCAGACGACCACCGAACATCCAAATTAAGACTGCACGGCAAGTAACTGACAACTTGGTTGGGTCTAAAGAACTCCTGCCAGGGGGCTTATCTGGTGGCGCAGTGGTTGAGAATATGCCTGCCAATGCAGGGGACACGGGTTCGAGCCCTGGTCTGGGAGGATCCCACATGCCGCGGAGCAACTAGGCCCGTGAGCCACAACTACTGAGCCTGCGCGTCTGGAACCTGTGCTCCGCAACAAGAGAGGCCGCAATAGTGAGAGGCCCGCGCACCGCGATGAAGAGTGGCCCCTGCTTGCCACAACTAGAGAAAGCTCTCACAGAGAAACGAAGACCCAGCACAGACAAAAATAAAAAAATAAAATAAATTAAAAAAAAAAAAAGAACCACGCAAAGCACGAAATGTGTCTGTGTGTGTGACTGTGTGTTTCCGGTCGGGACGTACCTCCACCCACCTCTGGTCTTCAGCACGTCACTCCAGTCATTTACGTAGCTCCTAGATCCTCATCCACAGAAGCCTTTCTCAGTTAAGAGATTTTTCTTCTTTCATTCCATTGTGTTTAGACATCACACTCCGTGATTTTTTCTGACGAATCACAAAAATTTCATAATAATATAATGCTTTATAATTCTCCTAATGAAAACTGTTTTAAGGCTTATTTTACTTAAAAGAAATATCTTTTATGAACTTATTGAACAACTGCTATCAAATTGAGCCAAAATTATTAACAGTTTCTATGTTTATGTATTTATAAGTTGTATTTGGAAAGTTTTATTTCTAGCCCTCAGCATTAATGTAAATTTCATGAGTGTCTAATTGGACTCAAGAATTGTGGTTAACATCATTTTTTTTTACCTCTTGATACATATACCTTTACAGCCCCCTTGAGATGAGTGGGGCTTTGCAATTTGTTTCAGAGAATACAATAAGAGAAAATGTGGGTCCCCTACTGGTGTTGGCTTTTAAGCCTCAGTGTGCCATTTTAAAGCTCCCTCTTGCTAACCTGAAACAAATAGATGGCCAGATGTTTCTCCAGAAAAGACGGGTTGGTTCTCACAGAATTGCCGTTTGGGATCTGCCACCATGGCAAGCCATGTGCAAGTCCCCAGCACAGATGGAGAGGAGAGCTCTTTTATAGACAGAAAGGACACTGGGAGGGCTGTAGCAAAGAGTTCAGGGTTTTTCACTGATCAAGTCCTTGCCAGGAAAGAAGAGGTGTCTTTCTGAAACCGTGGCTTTAATCTATTTCACCTGCTTTCACTGATCAAGGTCGTTTTAAGACTTGCATGTCCTCCACAAACAGTAAGATGTTGGCCCCAGTGATTTTCCAGGGACTTGGAGTCAGCAGTGTCTAGTTCGATCTGAGCCAGTTAAGACTGGATGGGACCATCCATCAACAGATGAATGGATAAAGAAGATGTGGTGTGTATATATACATACACATACACACACACACATACACACACACAATGGAATATTACCCAGTCATAAAAAAGAATGAAATAATGGCATTTATAGCAGCATGATGGCCATCATCAAAAAGTCTACAAATAATAAATGTTGGAGAGAGTATGGAGAAAAGCGAAGCCTCCTATACTGTTGGTGGGAATGTAAATTGTTACAGCCACTATGAAGAACACAAGGGAGATTCTTTAAAAAACTAAAAATATGATCTAGGAATCTCACTCCTGGGCATATATCTGGACAAATCTATAGTTCTGAAGGATACATGCACCCTTCTGTTCATACCAGCACTATTCACAAGAGCCAGAACATGGAAGAAACCTAAATGTCCCTTGATAGATGAATGGATAAAGAAGATATGGTACATATAATACAGTGGAATACTACTCTGCCATAAAAAAGAATGAAATTATTCCATTTTCAACAACTTGGATGGACCTAGAGATTATAATACTAAGTGAGGCGAGTCAGGCAGAGAAAGACATATATCACATGATATCACTCATATGTGGAATCTAAAGTATGATACAAATGAACTTATTTCCAAAACAGAAATAAACTCACTGACATAGAAAACATACTTATGTTTACCGCACGTTAAATTGCGTGGGAAAGGAATAAATTAGGAGTTTGGTATTAGCATATACAAACTAGTGTATATAAAATAGAGAAGCAACAAGGACATACAGTATAGCACAGGGAACTATATTCAATATTCTGGAATAAACAATTATGGAAATGAATATGAAAAAGAAAAAATATATATTTCATATGTATATATATACATATGAAAAATAATAAATATGACTGAATCACTTTGCTGTACACCAGAAACTATCAAAACACTCTAAATCAACTATACTTCAATGTATTTTTTTTAAAGCAATGCAGTTATTGCCCTGTTTCAGTGTGGATGACCTTCCATTCGGGAGAGGGGGTAAGGCTTTTATTTTCATTGTGGACACAAATTCCTGTCCTAAGTACTTGTGCACTGAATAGTGTCTAGCACCATCTGCTGGAAAGCTTTTGAACAACCAAACTGATATGAATAGATGAAAAATAATGCAGGGTGTTCAGTCCTCTACTGGCCACTGCAGCACGTGTCACAGCTGAATGTTTCCAGCTCTAGGTCTATACTGGAAGTGGTCTCTGCACATATAGGTGAATGTCCATTATGCCTTTTAAACCACAACTGAGAGGAAAAGTGTTCTCTAACCACACCCCTGCCCCTTTTTTCACTTAACTTTGGGTCTTAGAAATTATCCCATATCCACACAAATATTTCAATTTGGGGGGGTCAACTGTGAGCAAAAAAACTTAAATGGAAAGTGTTGTATTCATGATGGGAAAATAAAGTTTTTGGAGAAAGGATATCCTTTCGCTAGATCAGCCTTTCCTCCAGTATTCTTTGCTCTCTCATTTTAAAATAAAAGCTACCCTTTATTGAGTACTTTACTATAGTTTAGACCTTCTGCTCTATGCTTTAGTCAAACTTCCCATGAAAACTTTATGAGAATTCTGTGTTGTAGGAAGAATTGTCTCCCATAGACAGAAGTAGAAAGGGAGGCTTAGAGTGGTGATTTACTTGGGGCCACCCGGAGGGAATCTCACTTCTCTGGGCTGTGACAACAGCCTGTCTCTTTCAGAATACTTAGATCTGTACCTTTACTCCTCCTTGACGTGCTAATTCCTGATTTGAGAATATTCTCCCCAAAAAAGTCCCAAAAGAGGTAAAGCATGATTCGTAAGACTTCCATACAAGGAGGATTTATGGAAGGATGAGAGACAAGCCATGTGCGGGGGAAGCGGAATGAGCTTGAGCTTTGGGGTGATCTCAGTTATCTGCCAAATAAATATAAGTCAAAAGTCACAGCGATGTTGTTAATAGTAAGTGTAGATGTATATTCTCCACGTTAACGGGCACAAATCAGTTACTCTGTAAGTTATATTAGCGAAAAAGGGAAATGTTAGGGAATTAGTAGATTATAAAAAACTCAGAGGACAAGGAGACCTTAGCAAGTATTGACCCCAAAACCTTACTTCTAGCTTTCGTTTTCATTTTTTTTAGGTATGTTATCAACTATACACATATAGAAATGCCTAGAACTTCGGTATATTTTTGCTCGATCTGTACACATCAAACGGTGTTAAAATCATTTCTAACGTTCTGATTTTGAGGAGTGAGAGTGGGTGCAAAGATGGGAAGGAGATTGTTCCGCATAATATAATAATAATATATCCTCATTAGTTTACTGTACGAAGTAACTCATACAATACGGTAGGGTATAATATTTTTAAAAAGTGACTGTATCTGAGTCTGTTCCAACTCACCAATTCACTTAATTCCAGGAATCGATCTCTCAAGAAGCAAACACTCCTATTTTTCCACACTCTTTTTAAAAATAATTACAAACCTACAGAAAAATGAAACGAATGGTAAAATTGACACCTATATACCTATCCCTCCAACTGTCAAATGGACATGTTGGCCACAGTGTATTATTTCTCTCCATATATCCATTTTGTTTATCTCTTAAATTGTTTTGCTAAAGCATTTGGGAGTTTCAGACACCTGCTAAATATTCAAGTTTAACATCCTAAAAATGAGAATGTCTCCTACACAATATCATTACTGTAATGAAGGAATATGTTTTTAATTAATACGTAACATTAATTTCTCCAATCGCTGCAAAGCCATATTTAAATTTATTTTCAAAATTCAGATCTCAATTAATGTTCGTACATTATCATTTTGTTTCAGCTATTTTAATCTAGAAAAGCTTCCCTGACTCTTTTAAAAAATACATTTATCAAGGTATGATTGACAAGCAATAAAGTACAAACTAAGGTGCACAGTTTCATGGGGGCTGACATGAGTATATTGCATGAAAGCACCAGCATCATCAAGGCAATGAAAACACTCCTCACCCCCCATATTATCTTCAATCTAGAACACTGCTCCTGTCCCTCCCCCTCTTTGTCTTTCAAGACATTGACTTTTAGGAAAACTTCAGGCCAGGTGTCTCCTGCAGTGTTCCCCATTCTAGATTTGCCTCATTGTTTCCTCGTGATTCAATTCTGATTGAACATTTTTGTCCAGGACATCACCTGGGCGATGTAGAGTTCCTCCCACTGCATCCCATTAGGGGACGCACAATGTCAGTTTGGGCACTTGGTTCAAGTGGTGTCTGGGCATGTCTCCATGAGAAAGGTCCCTTTCTCCTTCATCATCACAGGCCAAGTGGTCTGTCCCTGATACCCAGCTCCCTAACAAAGACTTTGACCACCAGTGAGGATTCTTTCTGGCTCAGTGGTGGCATTGTGGGTAGCAGATGGTGGTTCTCTAATTCTGCATGCCTACACTTCACTGCTGGCATCCTCTCTAAAGAAGACCTTTCCCTCCCTGACTCCCCCTCTGTCCTTTTTAAAGGTACCTCTTGGGCTCATGAATTCTTTTTTCTCCAATGTGTATAATCCCTTATCTTCTTTGCTGAGGTCCAGAGTGCTCTGTATTGGGCCTGTCGGGGCCTTTGCCCTGCCTCTGCATCCTTCTGGCGGGTCTTCACTAGTCTCCAAATACAGCTCTGCTGTCAGACGTGCGCTTTCAGTCTCGTTCTTTCCAACCATTTCTCCATGACACCCTACCTGCCTTTACTGGTGAAGGACATTGAAAAATCAAGATCTGGGGAGTAAAGCCTTTACAATGTTTGGTGTAAAACATTTGAGAATGTACATGTTAAGAACTATGAAGGATCTGAGATTTGCCTTCGTTCTGAGCTAACAAGTTAGCCTGCCCGTTTCCTGGATGCTGGCGGAACAGTATCATCTTGGATCAGACGCAAAGCATGTTCTCACTTGTGGCATAGCGGGCAGCATGAGCTCCATGCTAGCCTCAGTTCCCCCTGTCCTTTCATCGTGGATGGGCCTAGATGGATGCTGTGCATGCAGCAAATTTACAGCACAGCCGAGGAACCTCCAGGCCAGGACATCCCAAGCTTCTCTACTGGGCTGCAGGCAAACCTGCCCAATCTCTGCCTCAAAGGGAGGCATCATCTTTATTATGTTGTACAGCAATCTCTCCTCCCACTGCTCTGGAGGGTGATTGTATATAGATTTTCCTAAGCAGTTCCTCACGCAAGCATCCTTGAAAAGAGAGTCCAGAACTAAAAGGCAGTCAGTGCCTCTGCTCGCAGGATGTTCAAACACTCAAGAGACTGATGGAGAAAACTCTCGTAATATTGAACAGACCGAGAAGAAGCGTTGCAGTAGGAACTGAGACTATTCTGTGTCTTGGAAACCTGGGTCTCTGATGACATTATTAAGAAAAATCTGGGGAAGTGGGTGGTGGAGGTGTGGAGAAGGTACAGGGAGGACCCCTCTGCAAGCAGGGCCTGCCCAGGGTCTCAAGTGTGCTGTCCAGACCAGCAGCATCAGAACCATGCACACATTTATTCAACCTACTGATTCTTAAGCCCCACTTCCAACCTACTGAGCAGAAATTCACAGGGTGGGGTGGGGAGTCAAGAAATCAATCCACGTCACAAAAAGCCAACCAGGTGATCCCGGTGCACCCTAACATTTGAGAATCATTCCTCTGTAAGTTGCACTTAAAAGAAACTAGTATATATCACCACTATATAAACGTTTTTGACCTAAAAAATTATTCTGGGCAGAAAGCAATTAAGAAGAAAACCCAGAAAATTTTCCTTTTCTGCCTGGAGGTGGGATATAATTTCTCATTTTCGTGGATGCAGATGCTTTAAGCCCAGAGTGGACACCAGAGGAATCTGCAAACAAACCTCACTCCATTAATTCTCTTCTGTGGATTTAACTTCCCACATTTTGCTGCCCTTGAAAGCCTAAACCTGCTTCCCATGTCATCTCTTGTCTACAAATGCACTACTCTTTGTTGAAGCTGCTTTATAAACTGGGGTTCTAAGCCACCATTTGAAGTTCCTTCTCCTTTAGGTTAAGGAGCTAGAGGGGCACTGCTAGAGGGGCACTGCTAGAGGGGCACTGCTGCCTTAATTCACTGCTTTCCTCTTGCTTATTTCTGTTTCTTTTTCTTTTCTTTTTTAAAAATTTTATTGACATATAGTTGATTTACAATGTCGTTTTAGTTTCAGGTGTACAAGACAGAGATTCCATTTTATATATATGTAACTCTGAACACTCTGAACTGTTCAGTGCCTCCAACTCAAAATATGCACTAATTGGGGCCCTACGAGCAGGAGCACAAAGATCTCAGATGAAGTAACACTACCAATTATCCTCTTATCTGTACTCTTAATAAACGGGTCTTTCACCCTCACCACAACACAAGAACAACTATGATCGATCTTCCCATCATGACCACTAGCCATGATATGATTTATTTCCACCCTAGCAGGAACTAACCGAGCTCTGTTCGACTTAACAGGAGGAGAATCCGAACTCGTATCCGGCTTTAACTTTTTCCATATGATTAAGACAGAGGGATGAGGGACTTGCCTGGCGGTCCAGTGGTTAAGACTTCACATTCCAAATTCAGGGGGCACGGGTTTGATCCCTGGTTGGGGAATTAAGATCCCACATGCCTGTACAGGGCCGCCAAAAAAAAAAAAAAAAGAAAAGAAAAGTAAGAAAGAAAGAAAAAAAGACAGCAGGATCAGTGAAATCAGGTTCAGGAGGAGATTACAAATTATTTTCAGGGCAAAAGTGAAGATAAATTTACAATGTCAAATTGGTGATGGGCAGTAACTGGGAATCAAATGCTCTATGTTCGTTTATCATGTGATCATCAACACATTAATTAATCCATGTTTTTCCCCCATCTATAGAATGGCAAAACTAGTAATTTTTTCCTACATGCTTAACAGAGATGCTGTAGGGGGCTGTTGCCAGCAAAATGCAACACAGATTAAAGGTACCAGAAAGTAAAACACAGCAAGCACTGTTACCTTATCTATATCCCACAGGACCAGTCTGCATTTAAGTCTGGCAAATTCATAGGCAGTCAGTCTCCCAATTCCGTGTCCAGCTCCAGTAATCAGGATGGTTTCTCCGGTGACTGCTTTTCTCTTCTTCGGAATGAAAAGCTTCAGGAGAGACTCTTAGGTGCAGATGAGCAGTAAGGGCAGAAGCTGGAGGCAGTCTAGAAGGAACTTCATGCTTTTGGTTGCTGCGAGGTTTTGGTATACTTTGTCTCACCAGTCACTCTAAATCGCTTCTGGGGGGTTGCTGCGCCAAATACCAGAGAGAGGAAAAGCAAGAACAAGGAAGGGCTCCTTTATCAAAGAGAAACAAACAGCCCCGGAGCCGTTCCTTCTTTTGGGCTGGGCTTGGTTAGGTCTTCCGCAACTGGCTCAAGCTGCAGTGCAGAGCGACTGCTCCTGAGCTCAGAAATCTGGGAGGGACAAAACCCAGAGGAGAGCAAAGCTTCCTAGTTCTGGGTGCCGCAGCCCCGACTAGGTGTGCAGCCAGAGCCATCTTTTACTCCCTTTCTCCTGGTCTCCTGATTGCAGGGTTAGTTGTCACTTGTTTTGCTAAATTTGATAAATTCCTTTTAAAGTTACAAGGCTAATGGACAGCGTCCGCAGTCCAGATGCTTCCTTGAAACTTGATGGTTGCCCTTCCCTAGTTAAGGGATGCAAATGTAGTTTGCTGTCTTTTTTTTTTTTTTTTAATAAATGTATTTATTTATTTTTGGCTGCGTTGGGTCTTCATTGCTGCGCGTGGCTTTCTCTAGTTGCGGCGAGCGGGGCTACTCTTTGTCGCAGTGCGCGGCCTTCTCATTGCGGTGGCTTCTCTTGTGGCGGAGCACGGGCTCTAGGCGTATAGGCTTCAGTAATTGTGGCTCGCGGACTCTAGAGCGCAGGCTCAGTAGTTGTGGCGCACGGGCTTAGGTGCTCCGCAGCATGTGGGATCTTCCTGGACCAGGGATCAAACCTGTGTCCTCTGCATTGGCAGGCGGATTCTTAACCACTGTGCCACCAGGGAAGTCCCCTGTTAATCTGTCTTAATTAATAAATAAGCCCCCCCAAAATTAAGAAGGGTAGAGAAAAAGGTTTTCCTCCCTTACATTCACAGTTGTATTCCCGGCATCTAGGGCAGTGCTTGGTAAATAGTAAGCAATCAGTTAATATTTGTTGTATACAAAATAAATGGAAAAGGGGGAAACAACTGGAATTCTTATTTTTAGCATACATATCAATTCCAGTAATCACATACAACGCTTTTCTATTTAAAAGTATTTCTTTCTCAGCATCTTTTGTCTGTTTCACCAACTATTATAAGATGCCCTTAAATGTTGGTATGTGGTTTCTAAATAAAAAAATAAAATAAAAACCAAAAGCCCTCACTTTCTTAAGTTCTGATGACACCCATTTAATTTGGGATGTGGGTAGATAAAGAGTAATAGAAAACAGTAAATATTCGAGATGGCATTTCTGTTCTGCCCAAGAGTGGGTTGCAGCACACTGTGCTCTTGCAGACCTGGGAGTACATGTCCCTGAAGGGAGGAACCTAGGAGACCTGGCTGTCTGAGCCAATTGTGGCGCAGGCCCAGTGTCAGGGAGTGGTTTTGTTTGCATTGTTGTGTCGCTCTTTAAACTAAGTCCACTCCAACCTCCCCTTAAGGAATGCAGCGGAAGACGGGCTTGAGGAACTTCCTATGAGAACCCCTGTTTCTCCCGTTCTTTGATCAGAGGTTTTGTGAATCACACTGCCTTGCTCCTCTTCTCCCTAATGAGTAATTCATCAACTGAATTAATTTGGATGAGCTGAGCCTTTTTAAGAGCCTGCCTAATACACTTCCAGTGTTAAAAAAGGATCAGTAGGTCCAAAGTGGAGTCACTAATGCTAAGCCCCGCAGAAGCAAACTAAAACTTAACACCTAACTGCAGTTTCAGCCTCGCTCAGAAATGTAATTTTGGGTTTTTTTTTTTTTTTTGGCCACATTGTACAGTATGTGGGATCTTAGTTCCCTGAGCAGGGATCGAACCTGCGCCCTCTGCATTGGGAGTGCAGAGTCTTAACCACTGGACCACCAGGGAAGTCCCTGAGAAATGTAATTTTATTTTTTATTTTTTTAAATTAATTTTTATTGGAGTATAGTTGCTTTACAAGGTTGTGTTAGTTTCTACTGTACAGCAAAATGAATCAGCTATACATATACATATATCCCCTCTTTTTTGGATTTCCTTCCCATTCAGGTCACCACAGTACATTAAGTAGAATTCCCTGTGCTATACAGTATATTATTAGTTATCTATTTTATACATAGTATCAATATGTATATGTGTCAATCCCAATATCCCAATTCCTCCCACCCCCTCCTTTTCCCTCTTTCTATCCATACATTTGTTCTCTACCTGTGTCTCTATTTCTGCTTTGCAGATAAGATCATCTATACCATTTTTCTAGGTTCCACATATATGCATTAATATACAATATTTGTTTTTCTCTTTCTGACTTACTTCACTCCATATGACACTCTCTAGGTCCATCCATATCTCCACAAATGACCCAGTTTCGTTCCTTTTTATGGCTGAGTAATATTCCATTGTATATATGTGTACTGGGTATATACCCAGAGAAATGTAATTTTAAACCAATCAGTTTGGAATTTCCTGATCAACACTAGTGAGGTGATCTGCATGATAAACCCCTACGCTTCTCCCCAAAGAAGGTGACCTTGCCTGAAATAACCCTTTCTTTTCTTTTTGACTTCCTTGTCCCCTCCTTCCTGCTTTTAAAAAACCTTTCATTGTACAGCTCCTTTCTATTTGTTAGATGGGATGATGCCTGATTCATGAATCATTTAGTAAAGCCAATTAGGTCTTCAAATTCACTCAGTTGAATTTTGTTTTTTAATACCAGCTTAAGCAGAGGTTAATGGCGGTCAACAACACTGACAGCAAAGTTTATCTGACTACAGGAAGCCAAGTCCAAATATTTACTTTTTAAAAGGCAAGCATATTTTAATAGAACTTTGCTACCTGGATGGATTGCTAGACATAAACAAAGCTGGACAGGAAAGTGGTAAGGACATATTTTGTTCAGTAATACCACAGTATGAACTGAACTCCACTTCCCCTGAATCAGAAGGCTGAAGACTTTTCAAAGGCTGGAGTGTGCTAAGGGAAAGTCACTAAGGGGTAGTAAAGGGGTGGGTGGGTGATCCATGTGACTAGGCCATCTGGGTTTGTTAATTGGCATTTGTCAGGGGAGAAAGAAACTTCTATCTTTATGAGAAGAAGCAGCAGTGCAAGTTGAAGAAAGGTAGGTCCTTATTGCTCCCACAGGGACTGGGAGCTAGCACAGAGTTATCTCCCTGAATATCTGGATCTTAAAGAGAGGGGCTCACAAGTCCTTAAGGAAACAGTTCTGGTTGGTAGATTTATACCACAAAGGTCAGAGGAAAGCATTTACATTGCAAGCTTTCTAAAGTAGCTGCTCCAAGAGAGGGCTCTGGGGTCTGTCTGCCTATCCAGGTTCTGCCTGGAACAAATCACAAATTCTTCGGGCAGTGTTGAGCTTTTCTAGGCAGGTATTTTAAAGGGGTGGGGCACTAGGATCACCCTAGGGGCAAGACCTTAAACTGCTAGAAGCCATAATAGAGGGCTGAAGTAAAATTTATATTTTAAGGCAGGACGAGAAAAAATTACACATAAAATTCTCTGTTTGTTTGGGCCTCCTCCCTCCTTAACGTGCAGTGTGCACCTTTATTACAGTTAACCAGAACTTCTCAAAGATGGGAGCACCCGCTCAACCATAAAGATCATTTTTTTCCCTTTATTCTGACCTTAGCAATGTAACTTCTTAAAAGGACAGTGTTCTTTCCCAGCCCTTTAGGTGAGGGGGCGTGGGGTGGATAGGGTTAGATGCTTGCCTGGCATGTGCTTACCTGGACTATGTATCTTTGGTGAAGTTTATGTAAAATATTAGTCGGTCATTTTGATGTATGATCCTTTGTTTCAAACATGTATATGCCTGTGCCTTCGACTTCTAACAGGCAGAATGGTCCTCCGAGCTTTCTGAGGCTGCTTCCTGTGTTACCACCATCGGTTTGGCTCAAATAAAATTCCCTTTTTTTCTTAACTTGACAGTTAATTGAATTTTCGTCAGCAAGCGTTTGGACAAGTCTCAGCGCAGAGGTTCTGAGGGAGCCTTCATAGGCCGAGAGCTCTACAGCCTTCAGAACAAGTTGTTAAGGTTAGATAAATCTGGTTTTTGAGATGGTCAAAAGTTTTATACGGTCTGTGTCCACACCACACCACAGAACCAGCGGATTATGCACTTGCAAGTTAAATATTTCCACACATTAATAAGGCAACGAATATCAAACATGAAAACCACATTACAAACTTCTGAACGATCTTGATTTCCCATTTCCCGTGTGGCCAAGTTTTGCCTCTGCAGGTATCTCGCGTCTTAACCCTCGGTTTCTCTTCCAGGCTCTGTGTCTATCTCACAACTAGTTTACTCCTCCGTGGGTTACGGCTTTTACCCATTGCAGCGAACAACTTGGTAGAAAAAGAAGAGAAAAGCCTCGGATGCGGGGATTGCAAGTCTCTCACCTCCCTCCTTTCCGGACAACCACTCAAAACTCAGATATGGCTGGGACACGCGTGGCTCACTACATCAGCCGCCTGTAACCCCTTCCTGCCGGAACAGCCAGGACGACACACTTCTCTCAACCCCCTTTCTTTCTTTCCCTTTCCAATTCTTCGGCTCCTTTCACTTTCCAGCTTTCTCTTTCGCTTTCTCAGCGCTTCCCCAGCCGCCTCCCTAACCCGGTCCCAAACACAGCTCAGCAAGGACGAGAAGCTGAGCGAAGCCGGCACTACGAAGCCTGCGCCGTCTTCGCTTTGCGGCGCTGTCGTAAAGTGCCGTCGCGCACCGGGGACGTCACGGCCCGGTTGGCTCTTTTCCCGTCTGCTGGCGCTGGCCGCTTGGGCGTCCCCTGGGCGGCGTGTCGAGCTGGGCCGTTGTTTGGGGAGGGCGTTTGGTCCCCTGTGTGTTGATGAGATAAAACTGGCTGCTCCCGCTCCGGAACCCGAGGGCCGCCCGGTCCTAGTGCCTGCTGGATACCCGGGGCCCAGGGGTGTGGGGAGGCCGGAGGCTGCGGCCCAAGCTAACAGCGACCCCGCTCCGCACATCTCCCCGCGGGCTGCTGATGGCCGGACGCTTCCTGGGGAAGACTTTAGCGACCGTGTCTCTCTCTGTGGCCTTGGCCTCAGTGACTCTCAAGTCGTTGGGCCGTTGCAGCATCGCGGCGTGCAGGTATTCCCTCTTCTAGTACTGGCTCCTTGTCCCGAGTCCTTGTGTTGTGAGGGGGAAGCAGCTTCTGGTCGGGCGGCTTCAGTAGGCTTTGCTTGGGTCCCAGCTCTTTACGGCCATATACACGTTTTTTAAAAGGCTCTAAAATGTTTTACTTGCCTTTTGAGAAAAACAAGCGGTAGTGACCTTTCTTATGATGCTCGAACTTTGCCATCCTCCATGAGTCACTAACATTCTTGTCCCCAGAGAGTTTAAATAGCACATGTTTGGGTGTGGTGTTGTTCCGTGCCATTTTTTTGTTTTTTTGGTGTTGTTTTTTGGTTAATACTTAAAACATTATTGTTAAAATTAGCACATGCACGTAGTTTAAAGATGCTAACCGTATAAATGCTGTAAAAGGAAAAATATAAGTCGTCATTGCTTTCCTCCACTTCTCCATTTCAGTGTAGATAATATATTTATTAGTTACCTTTTTAAAAAAATTTGCCTTGGATAAATTCAGGCATTTATGGTAGCTCACGCTGCCTCCTCCTTTTATTCCTCTCTTCTTCTGGTTTCTAAACACGATGTCCTAGGTACCATGCCCATGGTAGGCGCGGAGTAATAAACAAATTTTATGAGGCTGCCTCTAGGAGTTTTTGTTTGTTTGTTTCTTGTTTGTTTATATTTTTGCTTCTCATGTCGTGTTTACTTTCGGCACGAGGAAATTTTCTTCTATTTGTTTTTTCCCCCATTTTTTCTTCTGTCCTGTCCTTTTTCCCCACCCCCGGAACTCCAGTGATAGCTTTTGGACTTTCTGGGTAGTGCCTCTGTTTCTCTTTTTCTTTAATTTTCCATTGGTTTGTCTGTTTGTATGAAGTTCTTAGAGATTTTCCTCAAATTTATCTTCTAGATTACTAGTTCAGACTGCTGTCCTGTGCATTGTCATCTCTTCTATTGAATCGTAAATTTTGACAAGAACTTTTTCCCCCTAATTGGTCTCTTTAATATCCTTTTCTTATTTTATGGCTATAAAAGTCCTTTGAATCTGTAAAACTAATAATTAGAATAAAAATTATTTTCTGTTTCCTGAATTGTCTGACCCTTCTGGGTCACTGGTTCGGTTCCTTTTTGGTCCCTTTTCCTTGTTTTTTTCTCAAACATCTGGCGGATGCTAGTTATTTGTATTTTGATTAATGTAGATAATAGGCATTGTTTTCTGTAAACAGGAGCACTGATTGAATATTGCCCCCAGGTACCAGTGCACCTAGACCTGACAGTTTCGGCTGAGGGTGTGTGAGCAGGTGGCAGCAGGTGGACTGGCTGGAAACCTCCCCCTTCCCGTTCCAGACTTTACACTTGTGTAGCAGCTTCCCCGCTGAACATAGCTGCCCCAACTTTATTTCCTCAGTGTGAATTACGGAGATATTAAGCCTAAATTTCTGCTGTGTTCTCTAATACCTAATTCACAATAGAGGTTCTAGTCCTTCATTTTCTTTAAATTTTGGTTTTATCCTGGGGACAAACAACTAATACTGACTTTTTGTTTGTAGGGTAGGGAGGGAGGAGGGCTGATTTCCATGGTTACGTCCCACTGCTCACTTAGGACATTTGGGCCCACTTATTTCCAATGTAACTCTCTGGTGGGGCATGTTGGTATGGGGGGTGCTTCATGTGTGTGTGGTGGGGAGACTGGGGGTACATGGGAGCTCTGTGTTTTCTGCACAGTTTTGCTGTGAACCTGAAACCGCTTTAAAAAATAAAGCCTATTCAAAAAAAAAAGGCAGGTAGTATCCTTTCCTCGATTCACACAGGGACAGGTACATGGAAAATAAAAGACATAATGCTCTTGTTAAAAAGAAAAAAAAGTTGACAAAACCAATGGAAAGATAGTGTTTCAAGCAAGAATGATTTGAATATCAAAGGAGTAACGGAGGTCTTGGGGAAATTTTGATGAAGGCTTCTAATACTTTTGCTAAAATTATCCCCTCTGATTTGACTGTGAAGGTATAAAAGTGAAGTTTGCTGAATAATGTAGTTATAAATAAAATGTAATAGAAATATAATAAAAACAAATTTGATTAAGTCCTTGTTTGAAGACTTAGTTAGGTTATAACCAAATCTATATACTTATATACCTATAATATAAAATTTATTTTCATAATACTTCCCTTCAGTTTTATTGAGATAAAATGGATATACAGTACTGTATAAGATTAATGTGTACAGCATAAATATTTGAAATACATCATGAAATGATTGTCACAACATGTTTAGTGAACATCCATCATCACAGATAAATACAAAATTAAAGAAATAGAAAAAAAATTCTCCTTGTGATGAGAACTTTAGGATTTACTCTCTTAACCACTCTCATATATTTATATAACATATAGCAGTGTTAATTATATTTATCATGTTGTACATTATCTCCCAAGTACGTTTTTGTCTTATGACTGGAAGTTTGTGTGTACCTTCTGACCACCTTCATCCAGTTTGCCCTCTAGCCCCGCCCCCACTGCCTCATTACCACAAATCTGATCCCTTTTTCTATGTGTTTGTCTTTGAAGTATAATTGACCTACCACACTATGTTAGTTCCTGTTACACAACATAGTGATTTGATATTTCCATACATTTTAACTTGATAACCAGAGTAAGTCTGGTTACCTTATGTCACCATACAAAGATAACATAGTTATTCCCCACATCTTACATTTCATACTCGTGACTCATTTATTTTATACCTGGAAGTTTGTACCTCAATTAATCTTCTCCCTTTTCCACTTCTTTCCTCCCCCTACCACCCTCTCGTCTGGAAACCACCTGTTTGTTCTATGTATCCATGACTCTGTTTCTGTTTTGTTATGTTTGTTTATTTGTTTTGTGTTTTAGATTCCACATAAAAGTGGAAAGACAGTATTTGTCTTTCTCTTTTCTCTGTGTGACACTTCACTTAGCATAATACTCTCTGAGTCCAACCGTGTTGTCACAAATGGAAAGATTTCATTCCTTTTTTATAGCTGAGTAATATTCCACTGTGTGTGTGTGTGTGTGTGTGTGTGTGTGTGTGTGTGTGTGTGAGAGAGAGAGAGAGAGAGAGAGAGATCTTTATCCATCTTTTGATGGGCACTTAGGCTGCTTCCATATCTTGGCTATTATAAATAATACTGCTGTGAAAATGGGGGTGTGTGTATCTTTTCTAATTAGTGTTTTTGGTTTCTTCAGATAAATACCCTGGAGTGGAATTGCTGGATCATATGGTAGTTCTATTTTTAATTTTTTTGAGGAATCTTCATATTGTTTTCTGTAGTGGCTGCACCAATTTACATTCCCATTAGCAGCGCACAAGCGTTCCCTTTTCTCCGCATCCTCACCAACACTTGTTATTTGTTGTCTTTTTTATAATAGCCATTCTGACAGGTGTAAGGTGATATCTCATTGTGGTTTTGATTTGCATTTCCATGATGATTAGCAGTGTTGAACGTATTTTCATGTTCTGTTGGCCATTTCTGTGTCTTCTTTGGAAAAATATTCGGATCCTCCACCCGTTTTTTTTAAATTGGGTTGTTTTTTTGTTTTGTTTTGTTTTTTTTGCGGTACGCGGGCCTCTCACCGTTGCGGCCTCTCCTGTTGCGGAGCACAGGCTCCGGACGCGCAGGCCCAGCGGCTATGGCTCACGGGCCCAGCCGCTCCGCGGCATGTGGGATCTTCCCGGACCAGGGCACAAACCCGCGTCCCCTGCATTGGCAGGCGGACTCTCAACCACTGCACCACCAGGGAAGTCTGGTTATTTCATTTTTATGGGATAGATTACCAGGAATGAAATTACTGAGTCGAAGGATATAAGTATATTCATCGATTGCACTTAGTTTTCATGTCTCTATCTGGAAGAGTTCTTCTAACTTTATCGTTCATGACCTTAGTGATTTAAAGGGTATGGACCTTTATTCTGTAAGTTATCCTTTAATGTGGGTGTGTCATATATTTCCTCATGTCTAGACTCGGGTCATATATTCTTGTAGGGAATACCTCAGAAATGATTGCTCTGTGCTTCTCGCTATATGATATCAAGAGGCACATGAATTTGACTTATTTCACCACCCCATAAAGTTGGTGTTTGTCCCATCCACCATTTGTCTCAGGAAGGGCAAATTGTTACAGTATTGTGAGAGCAAGGGAAGGGAGCTGTCATCAGTTTACCATGTTCTCAGAATCCCCTTTATCATATTAAATATCCTAATTTAGGGTCATTAGGAATTTTAATCTCTAAGAATAATGAGAAGGCATTTAAATTCTTAGGAAGAGAAATGAAAAATTTTTGTGTAGGCTGTGAGGTAAAGGTTCAGTTTTTTGTTTTCTCTTTTTTTGTATATACTATCTAGTTATTTCAGCTCTACACCTCTTATTTTACTCTAAAGTTTATAATTTGTACATTTATCACAGTCTGACTTCAAGTAATATTACATTACTTTGTGTATAATGTAAGAATCCTACAACAGTATATTTCCATTTCCTGTTATTCTTTTGTGCTATTTTTGCCATACATTTTTTACACATGTATGTTAGACCGCAAACTATTTTATAAAATTGATTCCTTCGTGTAGACCTAAGAGTCTTCCTTTACATTTGTTTTTGTGGTTGAATTTTTATAACAAACTTATCTTCCCCAACATTTGTGCTAACAAAAGTAAACTTCTGTCCCTTTTTCTCAATGAAAATAAATTCAGTGAGTAGGTTTCAATTAATAAGATTTAGCAATATTTTAAAAAAATATTTATTTATTTATTTTGGCTGCACTGGGACTTAGTTGCGGCACTCGGGATCTTTGTTGCTGTGTGTGGGATCTTAGTTGTGGCATGCAGGATCTTTAGTTGAGGCATGCAGGCTTCTTAGTTGCGGCATGCAGGCTTCTTAGCTGCAGCATGCATGTGGGATCTAGTTCCCCAACCAGGGATTGAACCCACGCCCAGTGCATTGAGAGTACAGTGTCTTGGCCACTGGACCACCAGGGAAGTCCCTAACAATATATATATATATATATTTTTTTTTAAATAAATTTATTTATTTATTTATTTTTGGCTGTGTTGGGTCTTAGTTTCTGTGCGAGGGCTTTCTCTAGTTGCGTTGAGCGGGGGCCACTCTTCATCGCGGTACACGGGCCTCTCACTGTTGCGGTCTTCTCTTGTTGCAGAGCACAGGCTCCAGATGCGCAGGCTCAGTAGCTGTGGTGCACGGGCTTAGTTGCTCCGCAGCATGTGGGACCAGGGCTCAAACCCGTGTCCCCGCATTGGCAGGCAGATTCTCAACCACTGCGCCACCAGGGAAGCCCCCTAGCAATATTTTTATATTTGAAAATAATCTCTCACAGATGTTGGATCTTTACACTAATATGCATCAAATTAGAATTTTCTGATTTTTAAGTCTTTGAAAAGTTCTATTTTGTGGTCTGTGAATTAGGTTCTTTAATTAATTAATTTTGTACTTATATAAAACATTTTTCTTTTTCCTCCCAGTAACTCATTTTCATCCTGTGGATTTCATCTTAACTCCAACATGATGTCTGGTTCTGATGGTACCAAAGACAATTCCCACAACAAGGCTCGGACATCTCCTTACCCAGGTTCAAAAGTTCAACGCAGCCAGGTTCCTAATGAAAAGGTAGGCTGGCTTGTTGAGTGGCAAGACTATAATCCTGTGGAATACACTGCAGTCTCTGTCTTGGCTGGACCTCGGTGGGCAGATCCTCAGATCAGGTGAGTAAATTAGTTGGTGTTAGCCGGGTGTAAGACTTTTGGAGAAGGTAATGGTTGTATTTGTAAATTATCATTTTATGGTTGAAAAATAGTTTTTATCCAGTGCTTGACTTTATTTTAACTCAGTTTCCATATTTGCTTGAATTCTTTTTTTAAAATATTTATTTATTTATTTATTTTGGCTCTGCCAGGTCTTAGTTGTGGCACATGGGCTCTTAGTTGCGGCATACGGGCTCTTAGTTGTGGCAGGCGGGCTTCTTAGTTGCGGCATGCATGTGGGATCTAGTTCCCCGACCAGGGATTGAACCCAGGCCCCCTGCATTGGGAGCACGGAGTGTTACTCACTGGACCACCAAGGAAGTCCCTCACATTTGCTTGAATTCTTGCCAAAGCTATTCAGTTCATTTTTGTTTATTCTTTTGGGGGTTTTACGGTGATCTTTCCAAATAGGTAAGTCTATTTTGTTGTGGAGTTTTTTACTTTATGAAATGATAAGTGGTGGTCTCTGTTTTTATTTCTTTTGTTTGGGTTATCAGTAACACCTTTTGTGGTTATTTTCCACAAAATAGACTTGTATTTGAATAGTGAATATTTTCCAGAAACTTCTTCCAGATTACTAAGAACAGGATGATGATAAAATTAGACCAGTGTGAGAAGATAGAAAAGGGATAGAAAACGGAGAGAGAAAGAGGAAAAAAAAAAGTCAAGCAAAAATGTTTTGACTAAATTTAGAGAAGTGCTGTGTTGATTCATGTTTTATATTTATGTTTCTTTTGATAAATATAATGATAGAGTTGTAAAATGTGCTAACTGTGAGCTAGGCACTGTACTAAATGTTTTATAACCATTATTTTATTTTATTCTTATAACTATTCTGGAAGGCAGACAGGGTTGTTATTTCTACTTTATAGAGAAATAAAAACACACAAAAAATGGAAGCACAGAAAGTTTGTCCTTTGCATATGGTCGGTCATGTAGCTAGTAGATGGTATAGCTTGGACTTGAGCTCAGTCTGACTTCAGATTTCATGCCCTTAACTACTCTGCTAAACTGCTGCCCTAGTTTTGGAACATTTTATAAGTTTGATTTAATGGGTAAATTTATTATAAATGATCGTCCTCTCAAGGCCTTATTTAGTCAGTTAAATAAGAACTTTTGCTAGTTGGATTGATCCATATTAGTTCATTAGGTTGTTAAACTTTACCAGGTCACTTATTGCTATGACTTGATTTCTACCCACAGTTTCCTTATTTAATTCAAAGGTGTGTTTGTGATAGTACTTGGATTATTAATTAATCAAGAAGCTAACTTGTGGAGAAATTATTAGCTGTAAATGAGTTCCATTTCCCTCATTTTAGAGGATGTACATGTTTACACATATATTATACATACACATTATGTACAATTAAAATTAATGATGTTGGCAGGGGTGCTATACAGTGTAAACAGAGAAAGACAATACATCTTCTTATTTTTCATTCAATTTGTGTTTTAAAAGTTAAATTTGTGTCACTGTCTAAATCAAGCTTTATTACTAGCGTTAATGCTTCAATTATACCTAGAGTCACGCTTTTTTTCCCCCAGAAGATGGCTCCCTTTATTTATCTAAAATTTTATTATGAAACATTTCTAACATACAGAAAATTTGAAAGAACTTTATGGGGAACACTCATAAATCCACCACTTTGATTCTTTTATCAACATTTTATTATACTTATTTTATCACATATATATCCATCTATCCCTCCTCCTTTCTTTTTTTTTTTTTTTTTTTTTGTGGGACGTGGGCCTCTCACCGCTGTGGCCTCTCCCGTTGCGGAGCACAGGCTCTGGACGCGCAGGCTCAGCGGCCATGGCTCACGGGCCCAGCCGCTCCGTGGCATGTGGGATCTTCCCGGACCGGGGCACGAACCCGTGTCCCCTGCATCGGCAGGCGGACTCTCAACCTCTGCGCCACCAGGGAAGACCCCATCTTGTTTTTTTGGTGTATCAGTACATCTCCCCCTATATACTTCAACAAGTGTTTCATTAACTAGTATTCAATATTTATTTAGTTTCTTCTTTTATTTTTAAAATTTTTACTGAAGTATAGTTATTTACAATGTTGTGTTAATTTCAGGTGTACAGGAAAGTGAATCAGTTATACATGTACATGTATCCACTCTTTTTTAGATTCTTTTCCCATATAGGTCATTACAGAGTATTGAGTAGAGTTCCCTGTGTTATACAGTAGGTCCTTATTAGTTACCTATTTTATATATAGTGGTGTGTATATGTCAATCCCAGTCTCCCAATTTATCCCCCTGCCTCCTTTCCCCCCTGGTAACCGTAAGTTTGTTTTCTACATCTGTGACTCTATTTCTGTTTTGTAAATAAGTTCATTTGTACCATTTTTTTCTAGATTCCACATATAATGGTGCATTTCTAGAGTCCCAAGAGCATTATAAGTTGGTTTTATAATTTCATGATTTTTACCATTTAATTATTTTTACATGTGCGTTCAATGGAAGAATGGTTAGAAGTCTTGAGAAAATGTCTGGATCATTCAAGTTGGAAATTATTTCCAAAACAGAGCACAAATATATCTATTCTCTTGCTTATTGGAATTAAAGCAAGAAAAAAAGTGAAACTTATGTCAGAGCTGCCCGTGAACTGTCCAGTGCTATATACATATTCACCGTCAGTGCAGCTATGTCAGCGATTTCATAATGGGGAGGAAAGTAGTTTATTTATAGCTTAAAAATTTTTTTTTGAGTATGACATACATGCAGTAAAGTATACATTTCTTAAGTATGCAGGTGTAGCTCAGTAAGATTTTATATGTATATAACTCTGTAATCCAGAGCTATGTCCAGATCAGATCTGGAACATTTCCAGCATATTATATCTATTTTAATCTACATCATGGTTATTATGAAGTTTGTGGGTGAATTCATGTTTTGTGGGTTTACTTTGATCAAAGTATTAATCAGTGTACATTTGAAGAAATTAAAATTACTTTGAAACAGTAGAAACGACAAAATATCAGAAGGAATCTTAGTTTTAGAACTATAGGAACCATTAATTGCCATATTGTGCCCACGGCCAATTCCACTTTGCTAATAGTAACATAGCTTTCTTGTATGTGGGAGGAGCTCCAGTGTGTCTGCCGTTAGTCCTTCCCAGAGGGGTTACAACACATATCCTTGTCTTACAAGGTGTTTTGGTTAAACAGATCTTCTTTTTCCAGAAACTGTTTTGAAGGAGTTGATGAATTTGTAAATGAAAACTAAAGTTGTAACTAAAAATTTAGTTTCAAGGATACTGCTTTTATAAATAACTGACTGGCATTATTAAGCTGTTGGTAGTGTTGGGTCATTATTTCTTATTTTGCATTGGTATTCTCATTACAGTGAAAGCAGCTTTTCGCCGAAGTTTAATGAAAAGGATGGGCATGTTGAGAGAAAGAGCCAGAATGGCCTGTATGAGATAGAAAATGGAAGACCTAGGTAGGTACTGGGGATGGAACATCTTACAATAATGGGTCTTTAAAAGGTAGAAAATACTGTCAACGAAAATTCAATTAACAATCAAGGTAAGAAGAATGAAGGGAATTTTATTCAAATGAACTGAGGATTATAACCCGGAAGACAGACTCTCAGAAAGCTCTGAGAACTGTTCCACCTGTTCGAAGATACAGTCATATACATTTTCGAGATGAAGGATTGTACACTAAAATGACATACCGATATTTCACATAAAGTTCACCGAAGATACATAGTCCAGGTGAGCACATACAAAGCAAGCAGCAAGTCACCATGCCATGTTTCAGAGTTGGGAGAGAATGCCATTCTTTTAAGAAGCTACATTGCTAGTGTCAGAATAAAGGGGAAAAAAGTGGATTTTTATGGTCAAGCAGGCACTCCCATCTTTGAGGAGGTCTGGTTAATGTGCAGTGCAGATGCACACTGCACATTAAGGAAGGAGGGTGGAGGCCCAGATGGACACAGAAAATTTTATGTTTAAATTTTCTTGTCCTGCGTTAAAATATACATTTTATTTTATCAGTATAATTAATGTTTATTGAGTGCTTGTATATACCAGACATTGTATGAAAGAATTTATGTATGTGATCTAATTAAATCACCACAATAACCCTGCGGGTGGATATTTTTAGTTCCATTTACAGGTAAGGAGGGAGAATGTTAAGTTGTTTGCACACAGTGAGTGAGTGGTAGAGACAGGGTTTGAATGCATCTTCTTGTAACCTTACCTTGAAGTAGAAATAATTACAGTTGACTCTTGAACAAAACAGGGGTTGAACTACACAGACCCACTTATACATGGATTTTTTTTCAATAGTAAATATTACAGAATTACACCGTCTGAGTGTGGTTGAATCCCTGGATGTGGAACCACGGATACAGGGGGACCGTGTATACAGAGGGCCGACTATAAGTTTATATGGGAGCATTGATCAAGGGTCAACTGTAATTGAATAGATTAACAGAGAAGGAAAGGATTAAAAACTGTATTTCAGTAGTTATTTATAAAATGAGATAATACCTTAAAGTAAGAATTTGTCCAAATATATAAGAGTAAAAATAAAAATAACCCAACAATTTAACATCACGTATCTTTTTGTACTTTTTTTATTTTTAATTTTTTTTTGGCCGTGCTGCACAGCATGTGAGTGGGATGTGGGATGTTAGTTCCCCGACCAGGGATCTAACCTGTGCCCCCTGCAGTGGAAGCACAGAGTCTTAACCACTGGACCGCCAGGGAAGTCCCTCTTTTTGTACTTCTAAAAATGATTTTTCTACACAACTCCAAAATTTTCCATTTTCCTTAAGAAGACGTTATACAAGTTAGGAAGAAATGTAAAAATTAGCATGCCTCAAATAAAACAAAAAAAGGATCACAGATTTGGTAATCATGCTTATTACCTCGTAAAAATGTTGCAAAAACTAAAATAATTTTAGTTCTTCTAAGACTTGGAGATAGTAGAGTTCCTCTCACCCCAGCCTGGTCTTTCTTGCTAAATTCTTTCTTTGTTCATTACTTACTTGCCTTTCTATGTTATTGAACCTTTTCAAGTCAAACTCTCCTTGCATTTGACTTACTCCTCAGATTCTTTTCTGGGTAAAATATATTAAAAGACATGCACATATATAAAAAGATAGTCAGCAAAGGCAAGATAGCCTGTTGTTTTAGTCAAGACTCTCTGACTAATGGAAACCAACTCTAGCTTGCTTGAGTGAAAAAGTGAAGTTTACCACAGGGCTATAGGATCATCTCAAGCCCAGAGCAGAAATGCAGCTAACTTTAGGAAAGGGTGGAGTTGGAAATCCATTAGAACTGTCTCTCTGCTTTATGTCTGCTTTTCTTTATATGTTGCCTTTGGTTTTCTTTTTCTGCAAACAAGTTTCTCTGCTGCTCAGGCTATAGGATAATCTATGTGTCTTTTCTACAGCTTCTAGTTTATAAGTAACAGGCTTGGTCATCTATAAAAACTAACATTATCTCTCTTAATATTGGCTTTGATCCTTTGTATTCAGGGGTGTATGGTTACATGGAATAAAACATAGCTGCTGACCACCCTGCCCCTCCTCCTGAATTTGAAAAGTAGAATTATCATCACCTGGCCAGGTGTCTTGTCTTTCTGTTTTTATTTGCAAGTCTTGCTGAAATATTTCTAAGTCTAGTATAAAACAATATAAAGATTCACTCAACTTTAATAAAAGTCACAGGGAAGACCAGAATAAAAAGAGATGGCTGAAAAAGAAAATTTGACAGGTTGTTTATTTACTTTCACATACTGGGAGGATCAAAGATATAACATTAAATAGGTAAGATTGCAGATTAGGGCATTTGATTTTACATAATGGAAGTTGAACATTTAAGGAATATTGGAAGAAACTGGAAGAAAATCACTCAGGCATGAGTGTTGCTATGTTTATCTAACAGACTTTTGAACATTGGGTGTGGCATTAGGTTAAATAGTAGTTGGCATTTTTATAAAATTGTTATAAAAAATTGAATTTGGTATATTTGAAATCTTGAAATATTAAATACTTCTATCTCATTATATGCTACAAAATATCTATTACTGATAATAAAAATCTAGTAGAACCCACTGTGAAAAAATGGACTTTAAAATGTAACCAAAACTATTTGAGTGAGATAGGTTGTAGGAGAGTGGAATGGGAAAAGAGGATGTTGAGAAAGTGAAGTGTGGGTGTCCTCAGTGATAAAGCATTGCTGTCGCAGAGGTAGGCGATGATTAGGTGCAGAGCATTTCATTCTTCCAGATTTGAGTCCAGTAAGATTCTAGTTTGAATTTTGAAGTATAGGTGAAAACTGAAACAAATTCTTATATTGTAGAACAACTATAGAAATGAGATCCTCCTCCTGGATCAAGCCCAAAACTTAAGACAAGCACGAAAGAAGAGTTAAATAACACTATAAGGAAATCTGTACTTTGAGTGTCAAATATGTAATAGTGCTACTCGATTTGTGTAGAGATATTATTTCCTTCTTATTGCTCTTACTACCTTGTTTTGGGCCATATCAAGTTGTGTTAAAAAAGATGAGCACATTCAATTGATTTTATGGGTTTTTTTTCCCAGAAATCCTGCAGGACGGACAGGACTGGTTGGCCGGGGGCTTTTGGGGCGATGGGGCCCCAATCATGCTGCAGATCCCATCATAACCAGGTAAGAACTAAAACATACTTCAGTAGCAAAGAGCTGAGTAATTGGATAAATACAGACTGTAACAGGAGAGGCCACAGCAGTGAGAGGCCCGCGTACCGCAAAAAAAAAAAGTTAATAGCGGTATGATTTTCTTTCCTGTTTGGTTAGAAACAGGAAGGTGTGGACCATCAGAAGTAGGGAGGGAATATGAATCATACATAGGAATATCATTAGCATTTAATAAATGTTAATGAGGTTCACTAGTTAAAATGATATATTATTTCTGTTGTATCAAGAAATTTTGTTTTAAATTTAGTGACAATGTATTTGGTACTAACAGAAACATAACAAGAAACTACTCTGTTTAAAATCCTTAAATGAGTCCATTGAGGATAAAATCTGAGAATGTAAATGTGATATGCAAGCTTTTCATCATCTGCATGGTCCTGCCTTTTTGCCCAGCAGCATCTCTCTGTATTCAGCTTCTCTTCCCAGGGCTCTAGCCATGACTGGCCGGCTGGCTGGCTGCCTGAGCAGCAGAGGCTCTGTGTTAGTCTTCGTTTTCCCAGCTCCTTGCACATGAGGTGTAGTAGGTGCTAGTAAACGTTTCTGAGTGGACAGAGCCATCATTTGCCACCTTATCCCTCCTCTTACCTAATTAGTGTAAATTCTGTTTGTTTAATTTAAGTAAAATAGTGTAGTGATTAAGAGTGCAGATTCTGGAACCAGATTGCCTGGGTTCAAATCTTGGTTTACACAACTTTTTTCCTCTGCAACCTCAGGCAAGTTATCTACTTCTCTGCGCCTCATTTTCCACATCTATAAATAAAAACAATAATACAGCTACTTTATAGGCTGGTTTTGAGGCTTAAGTGGATAAATACATTAAAGCACAACAGTATCAGGTCCATAATAAGTGCTATATAAATGACTTTTAAAAAGTAAAGGCTAAAAAAGAAAAAAGTAAAGGTAAAATCTGTCTTTTCTCCATGTTCACTGTCTCTACCTTCAGTCCTGTGCTCATCGTCTTGTACCTGGACCATGGTAACAGTCTTCTGGCTGGTTTTCTTGCCTCCAGTCTTGCTTCCCTCCAAACCAACTTCCAAACTTTTGTCAAAGTGAGTGAGCTTTCTAAAATACAAATTGCTAATGGCTTTTTCCCTGCTTAAAAAATATTCTCTGGCTCTCTAAGCAGATGAATTTGATGAATTCTTTGCATACTTCTCCAGCCTCACCATCTATCTTTCCCTCACTGATGCTTATGTTGCCACATATACTTTCAGTTTCTTGAATACATTATTTTATTTTATAACTTTGTTTCCTGTCTCTGGCATCCTTAAAAACAGATGTTGTCTTCTTATACCAATTATTCTTTCATTTCTATTTACTGTACTCATCAAGCTGTCACTCTTGTAGTTTATTCACATACATGTCTAGCTCCACTGCTAGACTATGAACTCTTTTGGGGGGGGGAATTATGGGTTAGATATGGTATTCAGCCACAATATAAAGAAATCTGGGCACTCATATCTAAACTACTATATTCAAAAAAATTTTTTAACATCTTTATTGGAGTATAACTGCTTTACAATATTGTTTTAGTTTCTGCTGTATAACAAAGTGAATCAGCTATACGTATACATATATCCCCATATCCCCTCCCTCTTGCGTCTCCCTCCCACCCTCCCTCTCCCTCTGCTCTAGGTGGTCACAAAGCACTGAGCTGATCTCCCTGTGCTATGCAGCTGCTTCCCACCAGCTATCTGTTTTACATTTGGTAGTGTATATATGTCAATGCCACTCTCTCACTTCGTCCCAGCTTACCCTTACCCCTCCCCGTGTCCTCAAGTCCATTCTCTACGTCTGCATCTTTATATCTGTCCTGCCCCTAGGTTCGTCAGAACTACTTTTTTTTTTTTTTTTTACATTCCATATATATGTGTTAGCATATGGTATTTGTTTTTCTCTTTCTGACTTACTTCACTCTGTATGACAGACTCTGGGTCCATCCACCTCACTACAAATAACTCAATTTCGTTTCTCTTTATGGCTGAGTAATATTCCATTGTGTATATGTGCCACATCTTCTTTATCCATTCATCTGTCCATGGACACTTAGGTTGCTTCGATGTCCTGGCTATTGTAAATAGAGCTGCATTGAACATTTTGGTACATAACTCTTTTTGAATTATGGTTTTCTCAGGGTATATGCCCAGTAGTGGAATTGCTGGGTCATAAGTTAGTTCTATTTGTAGTTTTGTAAGGAACCTCCATACTGTTCTCCATAGTGACTGTATCAATTTACATTCCCACCAACAGTGCAAGAGGGTTCCCTTTTCTCCACACCCTCTCCAGCATTTATTGTTTGTAGATTTTTTGATGATGGCCATTCTGACCGGTGTGAGGTGATACCTCATTGTAATTTTGATTTGCACTTCTCTCATGATTAGTGATGTTGAGCATCGTATCATGTGTTTGTTGGCAATCTGTATATCTTCTTTGGAGAAATGTCTATTTAGGTCTTCTAAACTAGTATATTTTATTGAGTCTCATGCGTAGTGATGATTAGATCATAGGCTTTCTTTTTTGGTTTAGTACTGGAAGTTCAAAATCTTTATCTTTGCCTAAGGGACTATTAAAACTATTCTTAAAATTCGGCAGGAGGAAGTAGATGTGGTGGGTGTAGGGAAGGAGAAGGGGAGATTTATCAACATCTTTGTGAAGGAGGCTGTGGTTAGAAAAAGCACATTCTGAAATTAATGTCGCCTCGATGCTTTAAAAAAATGCAATTCAATTTGAGATATAAAATTAAATTAAAGGATAGTGTGAGACTTCTTTTATCAAAAGCGGGGATAAAGATTGAGAAGCACTTTTCTTGAGACCAGCTGAACCTGTATCATATAATCTGCTTTTCTGAAAACGTAGGGCAAACTGTTAAAAGCAAATATTACAGATCTTTTTCACTACTTAAAATTCTTAAAAAGGATCCTTGGATTAAAAAAAAAAAACTTTTATGACCCTTCTTTTTTTTTTTTACATCTTTATTGGAGTATTATTGCTTTACAATGGTGTGTTAGTTTCTGCTTTATAACAAAGTGAATCAGTTATACATATACATATGTTCCCATATCTCTTCCCTCTTACGTCTCCCTCCCTCCCACCCTCCCTATCCCACCCTATGACCCTTCTTTTAAATTCTGTTCTGCTTTTAATTTTTTTGGATAAATCTTACTTTAAGTAGTAAAAACTGTTTATATCTTGAATTTTTATTATGGATACTATAATATCCTTTATGGAAAGTAGACATTTGTCTTGGTTTGTAACAGTGCTAAATAAAGAATATTTTTAATACAAAACAATATTTCTTTACAAAACTAGCTGATTTGAGGTAAATTTATATATACTCTGTTATAAAGAAAAATATATCTTTATAGCTTTGTCTTAAGCTTGAAGTAGAACCTTGGTCTTTGTTCTAAATCAGTTATGACCTTACATTACTGTTATAGGTGGAAAAGGGACAGAAGTGGAAATAAAATTACCCATCCCATTTCTGGGAAAAACATCTTACAGTTTGTTGCAATAAAAAGGAAAGACTGTGGAGAATGGGCCATCCCAGGGGTAAGCATTAAAATTAAGTCAAATCAGTGTTGTAAGTTCTTTTTAGTTGCTTTATTTACTACAAGGTTATTGTGTATGGATCTTTTCTACTTCATTTATTCTCCATTCCTCCCCAATGATTCTTTTGCAATGAAGTATCATTGTCAATGGCAAATGTAGGATAATACAACAAAGCTGTTAGAATCTGAGTCTAATTCTAAGACCTTTGGGAAAGAACATGGACTTTGGAGTTAGACCCGGGCTTGTGTTTTGACCTTTGCACTTTGAGCTAGTGATATGGAGTTCAGACCTTTGTTTTAAAAATAATCATACATATTTCACAGGATTATTAGAGATAGCATATAAAGCACCTGGTATAGTAGATACTCACTAATATTGGGTTTCATCTCAGAACTCAACACCTATTCCAAGCCCAAGGTAAGATTTTTAGTATTTTTAAAAAGATAACACTATTACTGTTCCTTGTAGTTTTTTGAGTTTTCATAATATCATCAGGAAGAGTATACTTCTACTGAGTTCATGTCAGTAGTGTATTTCAAGGGGCTTTTAAAAATGTGTATGTGTTCAGTAGTGGGTTTTATATTTTATGCCATATTGTGAAATGGAGATAGTTTGATGAGAGGATGACTCTTTATATACACATTCTCCTATCTGCAGGAATGGCTTTTTTTCTTTGTCGGGTAAAATAGAATGAAAATGAAGCTTGTAGCTGACTGTGACAAAAGCTTAGGCTAATTATAAGAGCCAAATAGTCAAACTCCACTCAGTGCTGAATGCAAAATACAATGATATCATCACAGGCTCTTATATTTTTATTGTCATTTGAAATTCTGATCAGTCAGGGAACTGTTGTCGTTAATATAATTTTGAGAGTCGTTGATCTACTCAGTATATTTTGAGCATCTGCCTTTTGTCAGCTAATATTTTAGACATTGAGGATACAGCAGAGCAACATAAACAAACATCCTTGTCTTCCTGGAGCTCACACTCCACTGAGGGAGACAGATAATATAACATGAACAAGTTACTGTAATGTTAGAAGGTGATAAATATCAATATTAAGAAAAACTAAAGCAAGGAAGGGGATTAGGAAGTGTTTGAGAGTTTGCAATTTTCAATAGGGTGGTTAGAGAAGGTCTCCTGAGAAGGTGACATTTGAGTAAAGATCTGAAGGAGGTGAACGACTGAACCATGTGGATGGATATCTGGGGAAAGCATCTTGGGCAGAAGTCATAGCAGGTACAAAGGCCTTAAGGTTGGGATATGTCTGGCATATCCTAGGAACACTGAGGAGGTCAGTTTGGCTGGAATGGAATGACCAATGGGGAAAGTATCAATTTGCTGTATTCTTTCTTGCCTGCATCCCTTCCTTCCATAGCTTGACTTTGGAAGATACCAGGAAAGGAGTCTGACTGGCTCAGTTGACCGTAGGCTAACTTTGGACTAATTACTATGGTTGAGTATATGGGATACACTGCTAAGCTGCTTCTACTAGAAACAAATGATTTAAAGAAGAACATATCACAGAAGATTATGGGCAGATAGAGCAATATATGTCCACTGCATCACTCAGTAAATATCTATTGATTGAATTGAAGCTTATTACTTTTTCTAAACAAAAATGTGACTCTTAGGGGATGGTGGATCCAGGAGAGAAGATTAGTGCCACACTGAAAAGAGAATTTGGTGAGGAAGCTCTCAACTCCTTACAGAAATCTGGTGCTGAAAAGAGAGAATTAGAGGAAAAGTTGCACAAGCTCTTCAGCCAGGAACATCTAGTGGTAAGAAATGAAGATTTCCAGGAAGGATTTAGTCCTGGGGATTAATGAAAATTACTTAAAGTTCACCTGGAAATCTGGTAGATCATTTTCTGAATAAAGTGAAATACTTGTATATTTGAAATACACGTTCATTAAAAACAAATTAATTGTAGCTCTTAACTGTAAATAAATTTCTACTCAAATTTTTATAGTCCAACTTTAGGCCAGTTACATCATTTACTATAATACATTTTTTCCTCTTAATTTTTCTTTAGGTGTGAGCTAATGTGACACTGAGTTCACCCATCTAATGGAAAATCTTTTCTTTTTTAAAAAATTTGCATGAATTCAGCTTTTTTGAAAGGACATTTATATTTAAATATATGTATATATATATGTATATATATATGTATATAATATATTTTAAATTAGGTTCAGAGTTTTTCTTGTTCATAACCATTTAAGTCTCATGGCTGTTTTGTCTACATACCCTTTGTGATTAAAAAAAATCACTTTATAAGGTATATGTGCACTAATAATAAGGAAAAGGGTAGATTTTCTTTTCTTTTTTATTGGCTTTTCTTTGAATTGCTTTGTTTTCTTTCTAGAATTAGGATTTCTTAATTATTTATCTATCAATATGCTGTCTGGGTTTCGGGTCACATTTGTCGTAGATGGCTGGATCCAAATCTTTTCATGTATTAATAGCTTAAATATTAGTCTTTACTAACCTTATTTATAGATTTCTAACTAGAAGAATCTATCTTTGCATGTCTGAAACTATAATCACAGAAGGTATTAAAACAGAAAAATACTTATAGACTCTTAAAAAAAATCATGTGGCCCAAATATGACTATTCTTAAATTCTGAAATTAGAGTCTGAGGTATTGAGGGTTTTATGAATTTTAAAGCTGCCTCAAAATGTTCTTGAGAATACTGTTCCCTGGGAAATTTATTTATTTATTTTTAAAAATATTTTATTCTTTTGATGCTATTGTAAATGGAATTGTTTTCTTAATTTCTTTTTTTAAGAAAAATTTATTTATTTGGTTGCGCTGGGTCTTAGTTGCGGCTCACGGGCTCCTTAGTTGTGGCATGTGAACTCTTAGTTGCAGCATGCATGTGGGATCTAGTTCCCTGACCAGGGATTGAACCCGGGCCCCCTGCATTGGAAGCATGGAGCCTTAACCACTGCACCACCAGGGAAGTCCCTGTTTTCTTAATTTCTTAATTTCATTTTCACATTGACTTTTTCTTGGCTGAGCTGTGCGGCTTGTGGGAACTTAGTTCCCCGACCAGGGATTGAACTGAGCTCTGGCAGTGAAAGCACCGAGTCCTAACCACTGGACCATCAGGGAATTTCCTCCCTGGGAAATGTAAAACAAGTGTATGGAATGCTACATTAAAGGTCCTGTAATATTTACATTTCTTTTTTTTTGTGATAAAAAGCACGTAACATATAATTTGCCATCTTAACCATTTTTAAGTGTACAGTTCACTAATGTTAATTAAACGTGCATTGTTTGCAACAGGATATTTCTGGTTCTAATGAAGGTAGCATGCTCTTCTCTACCCATTCCTGTTCACCCTGCACTTTTTTTTTGGTCTGTCTCCTTTTAAAAATAGATATATAAAGGTTATGTTGATGATCCTCGGAACACTGATAACGCATGGATGGAGACAGAAGCTGTGAATTACCATGATGAAACAGGTAATCTTACTTATGTTTTTTAAGCTAACTGAATTAGAGGATCCAATTTAAGTGAAGCAGACTACTGGGGCACAGTTAAATCTGGACTATTTTAGCATTTTAAGTCAATCAACTACCGGTTATAGGATAATATTTGTATGAAAGCAGATTGTTTATATTAAAAGAATATGTAGAAGAAAGCTTTAAAAGTGTTACCAGTAACTAATATCCTTTAATCCATTGGTAGCATATAAAATTAAGGTTAAATTTATAGACTAAAATTATGTGCCCTAAAGTTGTCATTCTTTTAAAGGTTTTGCCCTGCCCCCTTCCTGTCTCAGTATAACCTTGTGCAAATCACATGTTCTCTTGGACTCAGTTTTTTCCTTACAAAATGGGCTGGAACTAGAAGATCTGTCACTTTTACATTCTTGTTGAACTTCGGAAAACTCCCAGCACCAATTTCATTACTTCCAAACAACAACTCTAACCAAAGTATTAGGATAATTCATCCTGGTATTGAGAACTTAAAAGAAACATTTCAGAAGGAGAAGTATGCAAATATAATTTACAAGCAGGTCTCTACAACTTAAGTACTGATAAATTTGTTAGCTCCGTATTTTTGGAGTTAAAAAACAATGACTGACCCACTAGAGGTTGATTTTATAGTGTTTGAGTTGTTCAAATCACTGTTTTCACTGTTTTATTTTCTCTCTGAACTTAAAAAAAAAGTTGTGGTCTGATAATTCCAAATCTCTGCTATATCTGAGTCTCATTCTGATGTTTTGTCTCTTCAGACTGTGCTCTTTGCCTTGTAGCATGCCTTCTAGTTGTTTTGAAAGGTGAACATGATGTATCCAGTAAAAGAGACTGAGGTAAATAGATCTTTAGTGTGAGGCCTTATGTTTAGTTGACTAGGAGTTAGGCTGTACTTACCTGCTGTAATTGTATGTGTCAGAGGCTAAAATTTCCTCTGGTGTTTTTGTTTTTGTCTCTTCTGTTGTCTTTGGGTTTCTCTAGAGACTACTTAAATAAGGTCTGTGCCACGCAATTCTTTCAGTTACACTCCCTTGTTATTTTATGGAATCCCTATCGCTGTGGGATTTGAAGGGGGTTTGTGGGCTTTTGGAGGAGAATCATAGGAGAACTCAGTGATTAGGGCTTAGTTTTTCAATGAGCCTGGGCCCCTGGGCTGTGACCTTCACTGCGGCTTCTCAGCTTCTTCCTTCCACCCTCACACTCCTTAGGCGAGATAGGAGGCTAGAGTTGGGTATTTCCCTTCCCCCAGGTTGGTTAGGACTGGTGAAATATTTTCCTTAAGGGCAGAATGCTTTGTCTAATTTCAGGATGGTTACTTTTCCCCTCTCCCTGCTGCAAGCAAGTGGGGATTTTTCTTGTCTCTACTCTGAGAACCTGGTGGCATTCCTGAGATAAAACTCCTGAAAATATGACCCTCCCACCCCAAGACTGTGCCTCCAGGAGATTTTCTCTCTCAAGCTAGTTCACAGATCAGTTTCCAAAAATGAGTCAGTTACCTTTTAAATGTTTCTACCACTTGTTAGCTCCAGAGGTGGGATTCTGTTCCTGGTAAGTTGTGATTCTCTGTATTTGCCTGTCTCTCTAGTTTTCAGGGTGGCATTGTGCCCTGTGACCTCAATTCTCTGATGGATCCAAAAAGAGTTGTTGATTTTCAGTTTGTTCAGATTTTTTGTGTGTGAAGATAGGAGTGATGATTTCCAAGCTCTTCATGTGTCAGACTATAAACTTTAAACTTTTTAGAATTCTGTTTTGTGTAATTTATTAGGTGACCAGAAGGGGAGGATGCTTTTCAGTCATTATTAGATCTGATAAAGAGCATGTTAGAGGACACTGTTATTTAGATAATCAGATATTTTAATTTAACTTTTAGATTCAGGTTTACTTCTTAATTCTGGTTCTCCATTGAAAATTGGATGTTGTAGTTGCTGTGAGATACACAAAGAGCTGTCATTTTAGCACTGCGATTTAGAAACCTGTTATGCTGAAATATTCAATTGATTCTTTTAAGAAGCAGCTTTATTATTTTAAAGATAATCATTGTAAAGATAAAGGATATAGTGTTTATAATGAGTTATTTAGAAAATAGGTGACATAAAGTGGAAAAAATTTTAAAGCACCAGTTATTTCATTTCCCAAAGATACCACTGTTAGCGTTTTGATTTATCTTTTTCCAGATTTTATATAGTTGTTTTTAAAATAAAATGGGCTCACACTGTACATTCTGTTTTGTTACTTGAATTTTCACTTAAAAATATATTATGGACATATTTCCATATCAGTATTTATAGAATGGCTTCCCTTTTAATGGGAGTGCATTGTGTAGCTGTCTTATCATTTATTTAATAATCTGTGCCCTCTAGATGGAAAGTTCGGTTATGTCCCATTTTCTCTTTTTGGTTATAAATAATGTTGCCTTGAATACTTCAGTAGCCTTGTCTTTTTATTTCCTTAGGATAAATCCTTTGAAGTAGAATTGCTGGGTTGTTTATTGTATCCCCAGTACAGAGTCTGGTGCATAAGAGGCACTCTGACATTTTTTGAATGAATGCTCATCAAAGAGCATTTGCTTTTTAAAAGCTCTTGAAAAACATTGCCAAATTGTCCTACAGAAACATGCCATTTAGATTGCCAACAGTGATTGAAAGCATTTCTTTTTAATTTTTGATAATTATAAATATTTTAATAAATATATATGTATTTATAAATATAACTCTAAATATTTTTTGAATTTTATTTTATTTATTTTTTATACAGCAGCTTCTTATTCTCTATTTTACACATATTAGTGTATACATGTCAATCCCAATCTCCCAGGTCATCCCACCACCACCTCATCCCCCCACTGAATATTTTATTTTATGGTTCCTGGTTTGGTGTCATACTTGGAAAAGTACACTTACCTTAAGACTCTAAAGTGAGTCATCAGTAATTGTTTTCTTTCATTTTTTTTTTAACATTTAAATCTGTAATCCTTCTGGAATTTTGATGTGAGTTTTCATGTTTATTTTTTTTCTCTTTTTTTTTTTGAAGGGTAATATTTTTACTTTTTAAAGAGAAAAGCTTTCTTACTGGTACCGTCACTTAAAATTTAGGAACTTAGTTAAAATTGGGGCATTTGGGAAATTTGGAATATTCTAGTTTTTAATTCACTTGGCCACTTAATATAATGATGATTTAAGGTTATTATAGTAGCAATACTTGAAGATACAGAATTATGCTGAAAAAGAAATGAATAAATTACTTTTTCTTGATGATGTTTTTTCTTTGGTAACCAGGTGAGATAATGGATAACCTTACCTTAGAAGCTGGAGATGATGCTGGAAAAGTGAAATGGGTGGACATCAGTGATAAACTCAAGCTTTATGCTAGTCACTTTCAATTCATCAAACTTGTGGCAGAGAAACGAGATGCCCACTGGAGTGAGGACTCTGAAACTGACTGCCATGGGTTATAGCTCGCAATCTCCACGAAAGCCAAATGGCAACAAAGGAACATGTACTGAAAAGAAGGCAGCGTCACAGAGCTCATATATAAAAAGGGCAGGGGTAGATCACTTGGAGATTATTTTATTCACTTTCAAAATGATTTGCATTTAGAAGGTTTTGCATCAGAATAAAGTTAGCAAATATGGTGAAACAGAACACAGAATTTTCTGCTTTCCAGTCAAAAGAGCTATAAATAATCATATTTTGTATGCATTTTATTTAAGCATGGCTTAAACCAAACTTAACAACTGATGCTCTTCGAAGAATCAGAATCTAAATAAAGGTAAATTTCTGTTCAGCCATAACTTCTGCTTTCCATGTAGTTCTTGTTTGTCTTTTTTTTTTTTCCCCATTGATCTTCTGAGGTCTGAAGGATGTTCCTGTCACATCAAGCTTCTTTCAGAATAGCACCGATCACCATTGTTTAATCTGATTTATCTTTAAATTATTTGCTTTGCATTTTGCTTTACATGATCTTGTTGAAGCTGCTTTCAAAAGTGGAAGCCTCATGTATTCTTGCCTTTAGAGTTGTAAGTTTTATGAGGAAATTTCAGTCACTCTTAGCTGGTAAAGGTCAGGATCAGCGAACAAGAAATCATGTTCTCATTTCCAAGAATTATGACTTAAAAAAATGTGTGCAGGAAACTAGTAATTTAAATTGCTATATGCATTTCATTCTACTGTAACTGTGTGTGCCATAAATGAATTAAAAATAGATGTTCAGAAAGGAACTGAAATCAGACACAGAGGAGGTCTTTGGGAGTTTGGGTGTTTTTTGTTAGGAAGAGATTGTTAAAGACTGACATAGGTTTTTGAGAGACTCACTATTAACATTGTAATTCCCAGAGGAAAGGAAAGAGTTGGTGTTCCACGTGTTCTTGGAAGCAGGGAAGAGGAAGGAAAATAACACTGCCTTGTCGCATGTGTATCACGTTCTGGCCAAGATATCCAGTGGGAAAGTCTCATGATACTAATTCCTGTCAGCCTGAGGTAGGGACTGTCATAATTCCATCTTCATTCCAGTTGGACTACAGGTGGGGCATCTGAAGAAAAGGAGGGTTAGGGGATAGAGACGTGTTTGTTTCCTTCAGATATTTGAAAAGAGTATTAGGCTTACTCTGTAGCTAGAGGACAGAACTAGGGCTAAGGTAAATCAATCGAAAAAGTGTTTTTTGTGTTTTATTTTCTCTCCCCCCAACCCCGAGTTAGTGTCAGAACTCCTTCGGGGTAAATTTGAACTGAACTGACAGGAGGCTTTTTTCCCCTTAGTGTGACTATAAGTTTTGCTGAGAAACATTAGAATGTTTGATTTCAGGATGCTGCCTCAAACCTCTCTGGAAGAGTTACAAGGTTTATGTGCAGTATTAATTTTCTAAAATCCATAAAATCCTGGTCCTTGGGTACATAACAAGGGACTTGTACTTGACAAGAATGATCTGCTCATTGGGTGAGGGGTGGGATAACCTTGTCCCAGCATGAAAGAGTCTGATTCTACGTTTACTGTCTGGTAGCAAGAAATTGCTTCTTCCTGGCATGGAATAGAATTCTCTAAAATTGAAACTACTTACAGAAGCTCTTGAGAAAGTTTGAGCAATTGCCTAAAGAATGACATTTACTTTTGACACATCTACCCTGACATTAGTAAAGATATTAGGTTATATGAAAATTTTACTTAAAGAATGAGTAAAGCACATGATCCGCAGATAATCAATTTTTTGTGGCATTTTGTAGTTTTCATTGGAACATTTGCAAAGTATGCAAAATGATAAAACTACTCTACCCTACAGGTAGGGTAGAAGTAGATAATCTTCTAACTGTAAGTATCCAGCACCATCTATAATAGAAAAAAAAACAGATTAAAATTTTAGTTTAAGACATTTCTGGAGGAATATCTGCTCCTGTATCACTAGGTGATATTGCCTTCATATTTACTTATATTTCAGATATAAGGAATATTTTTTTCAAGAGACAGTTAAAACAGTGGTAGATAGCATTTATTGAATATCTACATCGTATCACTTAATCCTCACACAACAATCCTGCGAAGTTAGGTGGTATTTTTCCTATTTCACAGATGAAAATGGTATTTAGAAATGTTGCCCCAAGGTTTACTCCGTAAGCAACAGAGCTGGATTTTGAATCCCGGTCTGCAGGGTTCCAGAGCCAATTCTCTGTCTGTTGTATTCCCTACTACGTTTATGAAGCTTTTATGATTTCTTACTTTAAATTTGTAGTTTGGAAGGTTTATATTACTTAAGCAATACTCATGTTATCCATAGTAATCCATAGTAATCCATTTATGGTTTGTGACTTGAAGTGTAAGGGCCACATCTGATCGGCGAGCCTTGTTAAACTTGTTCACATAATTTTGGCTCAGAGACAATTTATTGATAATATCTTAACCTAAGGATGAGCGGCTGCAGTCAGGGTGTCTTGCTTGCAGGTGTTCTTGAGATTTCAAAGCATTTCAAACTCAGATAGAAGCGAGATACTAAACATGCTAAAGAGGGCCCCTAAAATTTCTAACCACTTTTAGAGGCTAAATGCTACTCTGTCCGACAGTATAAGGACTTATGTTGGTTGCTGTTATTTTCTAAAATATTTGTGAAGTTTGAATAAATAAGCTGATTTCAAAACACATCATTTGAAGAAAGCACTTGTAATTAATTTGGTCTTCTTTACACCTCCTTTAATCATATTATTAACTTACCAATTTGGGCACAATCTGAAGCTGTTAAACTCTTAGGATAGAAGTATTTAAAAATGTATAATAATGCTCAAAAGATATTTGGAGATTTTACTAACCGTATATAACTTCTGACATAGTAGTAAGAGAATTATTTCTGCCAAAATAAACAATACAGATTATAGTTACTATATAAAGGTATTTTTGCCATATTTTTTCTTTGCCTCCACCCATGTCTCCCATATTATGTTTATTTAATGTTGATGGATTAGTATGGGTACAATCATGTAATGTTGGGAGGTAGCAAATAATGTGGTTCTGTTACACCTAAATGCTGAGAAATTGAACCATCAACTGTCTTTTCTGCAACATAGAGCTTAATTTCTCCCACTTCACCCTTGATGGGCTGGTAAGAGCATTTGGATTGGTAAGAAACACAGAATAAACACTTTAGGGCAATGAAACTTTTCAGAAGGAAAACTTGCGTGAAATCCAATTTCTTTCTCAAAATTAAGATTGAGAATATTTTGATTCATCAGCTTCTCTCAAGGTAGGTTAAAATACATACTGACATTTAATTGACATTAATTCAGATATTTTAAAAAGGAATATACCTTTTTGGTCTCTCTCTCTCTTTTGTATATATTTTAGATGAAAGCAAACTTGGGTGAGAAAGCAGAAGTCTCAAGGTCTGTAGCCTTTCTATCAAGAGAGCTGATGCTTTTGTGTTAAGGAGACTTGTTGGCTTGCCTTGAGATTAGAGCATTTCTAGATTTGGTAGTTTCACAGCAGGCTTTTCTCACTGTTTGCTATGAATTGTCCGTAAGACAAAACTAAGCTTGAGGTAAAATTTACTGTTTGAAATTTCTTAACCTAATTTCTATAAACTGAAATTTTGTCAAATGCTCTGGGCATTATGAAAAGAATACAGTTTTAGACCTGCAGAAATTCTGATCTAAAGATTTTGGAGGAGGGACTTCCCTGGTGGTCCAGTGGTTAAGACTCCACGCTTCTAATGCAGGGGGCGCGGGTTTGATCCCTGGTCGGGAAACTAAGATCCCACGTGCTGCACGGCACAGCCAGAAAAAAAAAAAAAAGATCCTGGAGGAAATCAAGTTTATAACTCATGAGATTTAATTTGGGTAAATCACTTGGGCTCCATTCTGCCATATGGTTTTATGGTTCAGAAGAATTATTCTTACCTTTTCTGAGATTAAATATTACTTGCTTTTATCAATATAACCATAGCAAAATAATTTTACCCCAAAGAAGCCCTAAATATTAAAAAAAATAAGATACTATCTTCAGTCCATTAGGTAGATTTGTAGTTTATAATAGCTTAAAAGTTGTGGACTTACCCCAAGTTGGTTCAAAACAGAAATGGTTAACTGTGAAAGAAGAAAAATCAATGATCAGTGATGTCAATGGGTTTACCTTTTAGCTTATTTTTAACTTAGTACATATATAAGCTGAAATACTTTCTATATGAAAATCTTTGTTTTTATTGAAAAATTAATTCCATTTTTACTGCTTTGTGTTTTATTTACATGAGGTAAGATTTTTTTTTTTTTTTTTTTTTTTGCGATACGTGGGCCTCTCACTGTTGTGGCCTCTCCCATTGCGGAGCACAGGCTACGGATGCCCAGGCTCAGTGGCCATGGCTCACGGGCCCAGCCGCTCCGCGGCATGTGGGATCTTCCCGGACCAGGGCACGAACCCGTGTCCCCTGCATCGGCAGGCGGACTCTCAACCACTGCACCACGAGGGAAGCCCATGAGGTAAGATTTTTAAATGAATATGCAATATTTAGATTTAAATTCCCTTAATTCACAGAAATATTTTCTTGTAACTGCCTTGTAACAGTATTCACTGTGTCTGAAATATAGAAAATTGATGTGAATGGTTGAGAAACTCACTGTAAACACTTCCATACAAGTGCTATCTTTCTTAAATTATTTGAATTCCCTCTGTGAATGATACTTGAACCAACATTTTAGGACAGCTATGACTTTGCTTCGAGGGTTTGCTTACACAAGCAATTTCACTGGATAAGTATTGTTTTATAGCTTTCCTGTGGTCCTGTTTTAAGAGACTGGCAGCTTGCTCAAGGAATTGACCACTATGTCAAGGTGAATCCCTCTATTTGTAGAGCTGTCCATACTAGCATGTGTGCAACAATATGTAAGCTAAACACTGTCCTGCTTGTTCTTAGGCAAGAACAATTGCCCTGAGGTAGCATTTGTTCCCTTAGGGTGCATTTTCCTGCTTCTTGGTTTAACCACAATCACTGGGAGAAAAAAATTCTTATCACTGTGAAGATATGGCAGTTCTATAGGTTACTCTGTCAGGATCCTTTCTGGATGGCTTGTGGCCAACAGCACTTTCAATAAAGTTCAGAAAAATAAAGTATAAATAAGTATTCAGATTTGGTAATTTGAATGAGTCATATGTCTGAGAAGTCAATAGTTTCACTGGAAGAGACTTTGGAGGTAAATTAATACATTTACCCAAGGTCACAGAGCGAATTTAATTTTTTTTTTTTGTGGTATGCGGGCCTCTCGCTGTTGTGGCCTCTCCCGTTGCGGAGCACAGGCTCCGGACGCGCAGGCTCAGCAGCCATGGCTCACGGGCCCAGCCGCTCCGCGGCATGTGGGATCTTCCCGGACCGGGGCACAAACCCGTGTCCCCTGCATCGGCAGGTGGACTCAACCACTGCGCCACCAGGGGAGCCCAGAGCTAATTTAATTTTAAAGGTGAGCTTACAATCTAGGCTTTCCCATCACAGGCCAGGGCTCTTTTAGCCATGTTTTGATGTAAATGAACTTGCTAATTTTGTAATCATCAATAATTAATTATTGACGGTAGTTTCCTAAAACATTTTTAGAATATATATTCATATTCATATATATATAATACATTCTAATTAAAAGATGCTAGAATTTTTACAATTTGTCATTTGGAAATGGACTATAGAATCTCTTAAACAGCGGATTGTGGGAAGAACACTAGCTATTTGAACTTGACTTAGGTTTTTTTTTTCTGACTCTGTTTCTTATTTAGTTTGACCTTAAAGTTTCTGGCACACTTAAATATTCTTCAAGGTGATTGATTTTAAATAATCTGTAGTGAAGAATCCTGAAAATTTTTACCTCAGGCACGCAATGGTTTACGCCTAACTTTTTAGGCCTAACTTTTTGACATTTTTACGAATACTGCAGGTCTCTGAGATACCATCAACTGTAAAGTGTACCATTTAGTTAATGATGAATCTTAAAGAAAAAGGAGATTCTAGGTTAAATGCATCTGTTGTAAGATGTATCTTGATTTCAGAAAATGTTGAAGTATGAAAAGTATATGGGAAATGAAACTTTTAGTGTTCTCTTTTGTAACTCCCTTCAAGTATTTCTCCTGTGTTTTTATAAACTAATATTCTGAATAACATATATCAATAAAGGGCCTTGTTAAATAGTTGAATTATGTGCAGTTCAGTAAAATAAATTGTGTTGGGATTTAGATTTGATCATCTTTAATGTGTTATGCATTTAAGCTAGTGTGCTTCGTTAGTGAAGAAATAAACTAGTCTGTTTCATCTCTGCTAAAGTAATTTATTCTGTAGTTCTTAAGTCTTTTAAGACTCTTCACCTTCTTCCTTATCAATGATAGAAGAGGTTGTTTTGTCAATTTATAGTTTGGATGAGTTGAATAAATGAATGTAGAACTGTTTGCATGTATCGAGTTAGTTTTTTTGGCTTTGAATTTAACAGCTGTTCTTAATTTTGTTTCCAAATGAATTGGACTAATAAATACAGTAATTTTGCTGATGAACTGGCTCATCTTAAATGGAGTGTCGAAAGTAATATTTTTGTAAACTTTATAGATCAACAAAGCAGTATTTACCGCTTTAAGATCATTAAGTGTCAGGACCTAGAAAAAAGGAAAGACAATCAAATAATCAGGGAGTTGTAATGCAGTATTTTATCTATCTTTTCTATGTTATATATTTTCTGTTAGCTTGATTAATGAAAACATGCTTTTTAGAATTCTTAGCATTTATAAAATTACATCAGTAAGATTCACATTCGCTAATATTTTAAGTACCCCTCCACCCTTTAGTACCCACCCACCCCCTTCAAACCTACTATCTCAGGAAACACTAGTCCACATTTCTGTGTGTATGTGTGTGGACTCCAAACGTAGCAGGGACTTCTCGGAAAGATAATTAAACTTATGCTTACGAGGTTGGAAAAAAGGCTGTATTTGGGAATCCCTTTTTTTTTTTTTTTTCTTCTGGCTGCACCACATGGCTTGCGGGATCTTTAGTTCCCTGACCAAGGATCAAACCCGGGCCCAGCAGTGAAAGCCACTGGACCGCCAGGGAATTCCCAGGGATCACTTCTTTATGAAAAAAAACTTTAATAATATCATCTCCTATAGTTGTAACCAAAGTATCATTTAAAAATTTAGAATTAATATGCTATGTTACACACAATTTATTTTTTTGCTTGTGACTGAGTCAGTCTTGTTCTCTGTAATTTCCCCTCATTTACTAAAATCCTGTCAAAAGTAAAATTCAAATAATCCTTTTATACCTTGACCATAACCTTAAATCTAGTTCAAAGACTTCTGGGACAGATTCCATTTCAGTAAGAATGAATTTTCCCCCCATTAATAGCAAATATAAGTACAAAATTTTAGAGGTGAAATGGACTTCATAAATCATTCCTTTTCACTATTTTGTATTCTAAAGGAAAGTAAGACACAAAGGAGTTTAAGATTACTCCAAGGTGTTAAATGACAGAGCTTGCATCCCCAGATTATTTGACTTCAAATGCTTTTCTACTGGTCTCCTGGGTTCCCTCCACATGATCAAGGGAAGTTTCAGGTCTCAGGTTTCAAGGATATATGAGATTTTTACATTAAATGACTCAAATCAGACAAAATATCAATCATTAATTGTCCCCAAAGGAGAATAATAACCATTATTTTTGGTATCAACTTCTTTCCAAGTAAATCTAAAGAATTTTCAAGTTTTTGTTTTGTATTCATTTAGATACTTTCTTAAAGGAAACTTTAAGTATAATTACCTGATTTGGATTATTAGGAAATGGAAAAGGAATTGGAATCTACAAAAAGGAGGAAAAAAGTGAATTGTGAATAAAATAAGGTGCTACATTTTGTTTTAGCTTTCTCATATGTTCATTTACTCATCCCTCCATCCATCCATTCCTCCATCCATCAGTATTTATTGAGCAATTACGTGCTCTCAGGGAGTTCAGCTTCTAGTTAATGGAGATTAGATTCTAGTGAATTTCAAATCATGTTTTTCTTTCGAGAACTATGCTTATTTTGCTTAATTAGTCAAACCTAAAGCCTAGGAATCTGTCTTCTGTGTTGATAGTTCTTGCAAATCCTTCAGTTTTTCTACAGTAAGCCATCTTTGCCTGATTTTTCATACTATTCGGCCATCTGGTGGAAGGAAGAGCTTCTGTTTCATATACTAGTGATTCTTTTTATTGCCACAAAAATTTACATAATTTTAAGCATAGGACGTTAGTAGCAATTCCTAAATTCTAAACCAAGACTCCAGAATTTTGCATTAATTTACAAATTAACGCAAAATCCAAGTCGTATGGATTTCAGAAAAAGAAAAGAACCAACGCACCTTACCCTGACTAGAACCAAAATAATTAGCAATTAATTATAAATGCAAGAACTTAGAAATGTAGTGTCTAACAGTTAGGCCATGTGAACACATTAAAGGGAAAGAATGTTCCATTGAGGACTGTAGCTTTAGTGACAACTTCTAAAAGACTACTTAAAGTTGAGAAGTAAGCAGTTCGAAATTAAATATAAGCAAAGGGAAGGTGTTTTGTTACATTTAGATATAAAAACAAAAACTATGCAAAATTGTGTTCATATTTTAAAACTTTTAGATGATAGACAAGAAGTTAAACAAGTTACTATTTTAAAATGTGTATGAACTTTTCAAAACATCATTGCCTAAATACTGTTTATTTAACATGTCCCAACCTGTGTGGCAGCCTCATTGCCCTGGTCATTCTTTGCCCAGGTTGCCATGTCCTTCTCAGCACTTGCTGTTCCCTCTGCCTGGAATGCCCCTTCCACTTCTCATGACCTGGCCTGGCTACCCTTCCTCTGTTAGGAGCTCTTTGACACATAGCCTAAGTCAGCTGGTTTTGTATTTGCATCTAGAAGCACTTACCAAATTACATTGTTTTTTCATTTATAAATCTCTCTTCCTCATCAGATTGTGAACTTATTTATACTTTTTGTTTTTCCAGCACTCACTGTAGACCCCATTATTTGGTAGACACTCAGTAAATATTAACCAAATGAATGCGGTCTGTACCAAAAAGGTAACTCTATTATGTATTTAGCATTGTCCTAGCCTTTATTAAAAAGATATTATAAGAATTCAGATATTAGGAGAGATTGGAAAGGGTACAAGAAGAGCAAAATAATTATATTGTTTGACCTGTGAAAAAAAGCTGGAGAGCTGGGGAAAAAACTTTAGAGAAAAGAAAACAGCAAGGCTATTTACAAAAAGAAAAAGAACAGGTAATATAGAAAAAGGTTAGCATTCCCTTCATGAAGAGTAACTAAGCTCATCATAGTCGGGGTAATTCAGTGTAAACATCTTTTTGATAGCAAGTGTAGAGAGACATTGGAAGAAGTCACTGAAGTTTTAGAGGGAAAGTTGCTACTCCTTTGTCACACTTCACCACAAGCTATGCAGGGAGGGTAGTGTGAATAGCTGATGCCTGGTGGCCTCTTATATTTCTGTGTCAAAATTTGGAAAATGTTATAACCATCATCCAACTAATAAATACTTTTTGCAGTTTGAGATTCCCCAAACCCATGCTTACCAGGGGCAATTGTGGAGGTGGGAGAAATGGGATCTGAGGAAAAAATGGTGGTCCTTGTGGTAGATAAAAGTTAAATCTCTATAATAAGAAACATGATGTCAGTCATTCCAAACATTTGAAAACTTTTAAAATGATGAACATGTCATTTGAAAATACAACCAGAAGTTTACCTGACCACTGGAACTTCCTTCGGACTGTTCAAGCTTGTAAAACAATAACAGCAACAAGGTAAAGCAACATATGGCAATACGTTATTCATTACAAAGAGATTTTATTCTGAATGAGACTAGGTAACAAGCCACTATTGAGCATTATACGCATCAGTGACGTAGCTGTCCTGGAATAGGGAAAAGCTGAATTAATTTTGTCCAGTGATTTAGAACTTGTACTTCTTACCTTTAAACTTATTTCCAAAGAATGTTTTCTCTTTTTTTTTTTTACATTTTGTAAGATTAATTACATATTGCATGCCTCTTCATCTTCAAATCAACAGTGTTCTCAGTTTAATTCTCAGCATTTATCAGCTCAAAGTGGAGAGAGTATGGAAGTGTAAATTTAAAGTTTGTATCCCCAAATACAGATTTTGAAAGCTCCCTCACTTCTCTGAAGGCTCCTTTGTTACAAAATGTTTAGGGGACAGGTGTTCCTGCCTACTAGGTACCCTACCTAGTCAGACTATAATAAGCAGAGCTTAAACTCATAGATCTCATTCGTATAGATGGGGACGCATGTCTATAATCAACATGAGATGGTTTGGGGTAAGGGTATTGTAAACGAAACTCAATTCAAACTGCCTAATTAAGACTTAGGTCACTGTGGAATACTTGCTCTATATTGCTAAGTTTATTTGAGAGCTTCCTATGTTCCAGTTAGGACTCTTTAAGTGCGTTAGTTGCTTTTTTATCATCCTTGCACAATTCTGAGGTAGTTCTTACAACTCATTTTACAGTCTGGGAAGCCATGGGTTAGTTCCTCACTGAAGGTCATGCAGCTTGCAAATAGCATGTAGAACTGGGATTTGTACTGGGAAGACCCTTGGGCTGAAGAAGAGTGGTAAATTCCTGGTTCTACAACTCTCCTGGAGTCCACTTTCCTCTTCTGTGAAATGAAAAGATAAAGGTAACACTTTCTAGCCCAGAAATACAATGTCTCTAGAATGGAAATGGAGTGGGAAACTGAGGAACAGTACTCACAGGGATGGGCAGAGCAGTGGCAGTTATCAAAAGGCCAGCAAGGATAAGGAACTTCATTCTGAAGGAAGAGTCTGGAATTGAAGGGTTAGGAGATCATTTTTAGTTTTTTCTAAGTCTTATTCCCGTTATTAATAGACTGTTTAGTTAGAGGTGTTGAATAGTGGTCAGACTAAATTCTGTCTCTAGATCCAGGTTTTGTAAACGTACATCAGTGCCTTAAAAACAGTGTTTAGGGACTTCCCTCGTGGTCCAGTGGTTAAGACTCTGCGCTCCCAATGCATGGGGCCCGGGGTTTGATCCCTGGTCAGGGAACTAGATCCCACATGCATGCCGCAACTAAGAGTTCCCATGCCGCAACTAAAGATCCTGCATGCTGCAACGAAGATCCCATGTGCCACAACTACAGAAAAATAAAAAAGATCCCACATGCTACCATGAAGATCCCTCATGCAGCAACGAAAATCCCGTGTGCCACGACTAAGACCCAGCGCAGCCAAATAAATTAAAAAATGAATAAATAAATAAATAGTTTTTTAAAAAACCAGCTGTCTTTAGACAAGACATGCATTCTGTGGCTCATAACATTGCATATACTTACTACTCTTCCTTGTAATCTCACAGTTCAACCTGTACTGTTTGGTCCCTGAAGTTATTTGAACTTGTGATCTCTACCCACAAATCTTCAAACACCAATGTCGTATCATACTTAGGATCAGAGATATAACACCACTGGCTCAAGTGAGATTTCTTATGTAATATACAAATAAATCCACCTTGAACTTCTACCCCCCATGAGATCTACCAGGTCTTCACATGGTCTGGATGCTGTTACTGACAATTGCAAGTTTTCAAGAAGGAAATGATACAGGAAAAATCTTGAAAGGCATAATGGATTGGTAGAGCATAAACACAATATGAATAAATTCAATGAAGCAAATCAATGTGATCTTTACTGGCCAGCTGATTCTGAAAGCAAAGCTTTATATGGCCTTAAATTACATTTAATTCAAATTAAATTATCTTAGGAGTTTCAAACTAAATCACTGTACTCTGGAATTGAATATTGGAAGAAAAATCAACTTCATCATATTCCTATTAAGACCTGTCCCCATCATCTGAAGAAAGTCATATCCCTTTATGTCACTCTTCAACTATTTTATACATACGTATTTGAAATTCAACTCTGATTTATCTTCACGCTATTTCATTTTGCCTGAAATTAAGCAGCTTATCTCCCTTTCCCTTTTTCGTGTTTCTTATTTGTATTTTTTTTCCTTCTGGATTCAAACCCTTGGCTTTATTTCTTCCTTTGATAAGTGGACCTATTCATTAAATTATCCAAAACAATCCTTTTACCTAGTGCGATAGAATCAGTCCAAATTATACTGTGTCTTTTCAGTTACCTTTGCTTCAAATGGTCCTTGGGCAACAAATTCAAAGAGCAGTGTGATCTAGAATCTCTATGCCCATCTCGTATTTAAGCGATATTACTAATGTCTTTGTGCTCATGGGTAATATGAGTCACAGAATTTGAAGCAAAATTGAATAATTGGTTTTAGACTAGGAACACCAACTTCTAAAGTATTTCAGTTACACAGAGATAGGCTTAAAGACCGATTACTGAGAAATAACTTCATCTCCTTGGTTGGGATTAATGTCTTTACCGCAAACAACTCACAATTAAAAAGTATG